>NW_010515524.1:20857-24003 GCF_000687285.1 Phaethon lepturus
ACTTCTTGCAGGCTGAGTGACTAAACTGAGACTAACCAAGCCTGAAGTCTCTGAAAACTCACCTGCGGGGCCAACCTGGGCTAAAACAACCAACACGGTCCCCAGTACATCCTTCCCTGGCACTGCTCCACTCCTTCATAAGGGATCCACAGGGGGTCTTTGCCTGGGAAAAGGGAGTGATTTCGGAGGCATAGAGGTGCCTCTCCCGCACTGCAGCAGCCCCGGGGAGGCTCAGCACAGCAGAGCAGGTCCTTCCTGGTGTGCCTGAGCTCTGCTCTGAATGACACAAGGGTAGCTGCCAGTTGGCTGACAAGAGTCAACATGAATGGCAATATCTGCCCCGCCACAGTGCTCACCCCTTTGGCACAGGGTTTAGCTCCTGCATGGAAAAACCAAGGCTGTAGACAAAATTCTTTAAGCTCACACGGGGCATGTGCATCTGTTGAGGACACAGATCAAACAGCTCAACATCCAAACCCGTGCTTCCACCTGAAGAGTGTCTTTCCTTCCCAGTCACTCATTTTCCCTCCCACAGCCCAGGCAGAATTAATAGTTGTTTGGGTATTTTTCTTGCTGTGCATGGTATCAGACTGTGAGGTTTCTGTGCTCCTGCAGACATGTGATTCAGGAAGAGGCCGGGAAGCACTGGCAGGTAGATTTGGTGGTGTTTCAGTCAAGTGTGGTCATTCAGTAACAATGACAAGAAACTACAAAAATTCAGGTCTGCCCTAAACAGAGTTTCCCCTCTGCATCATTGGGGAGGATGGGAACAGAGCAGGCTCCTTGCCTGACAAACCTACCTGCAATGCTCCTGGCTTGGCAGGAGGCTCCAGCTGGCTCCCCAAGGGCCAACTCTGCCAGCCCTGGACAGGTGGAAGGAGCTGTACCAGCATCCTGAAAGTACTGTGGGGCTGCCAGTTTGGTACTGAAGGGTTGGAGGGATCTGGCTGCTGCTAGTTTTGAGGACAGAGCAGAATTTCAAGGAGTGAGGGGAACTAGGCAATGATTCACCTGTCCTTTGACGGAGCAAAACTCCAAGCCGGGAGTCTCACACCCAAAGGGCTGGAAAGACCTGTGCAAACGGGAGGCACTGAGTTTCACTTTGCAATCTTTAAGAACCTCTCGCTCTGTGCTTCTATATCATGTCAGTACAAGAAACAGAAAAGCTCTATTTTCCAGACTGTAAGGATACAGAGCACCCATAAGACTTTCATGCCAGTTTGTATCACATAACATTCACCTGTAACACTCTGCGCTAAGCAGAGAAGAGATGTGGGTGGATTCAGCTACTTGTAGTGGGATATCTCTCAAAGAAAGGGTGTGCATGTGTATGAAAGAGGAAGAAAATTGAACTTGCCTTTCAAATCTGCACAGAATCTTCGTCCACCCTTCAGATGAACCTCCCTCATTTTCCCCAACAGGAACTACACCAGCAGGGAGGACTGTGCTGTATCTGACTTCAGCCCTTGCAGAAAACACCTACTGGGACCTCGTTTGCGTTGCACACGCAGGATGAGTCCCTGTAATTGTATCTAGAGGGGAGGATTAAAAAAAGTACAGGGAACAAAACTCCATTTATTTCTTGTCAGAGAATATCATGCACCCAGCAGGGAGCTCACAGCTCTCCCTAATTGTCTTATTTACTTCAGAAGATCCCAGGATGACTCCTACTAACATGGGATGTTATTTCACCTTCATTTCTTTAGGTCACTTAAATAAACAGAACAAAACTTCACTGCAAACCTGTAATGTGTTTCTGCTGAAATCCTTCCCCGAGCCATAAACCTCAATATCCAACCCATTAAATAAAAGTGTCTGCATGTATGTATATATGAATAAATATGCAAGAACACTCCTCTAAACTGAGGCACTTACTGAGGCAGTAAGTTTCAAAAGAAAAGAAAAACTAAGATAAAATCCTAAAACGCCCACATTCTTCTAATATTTTCCACGGTAGTTTTTTAGCCCATGGGAAAAGAAACTTTAATGGCAGATTGCAAATGGAGGTATCAAAAAGACACCACAGTAGCAATGTAGAAATTAAGAGAATTGGGCACCTAGAAAAACAAGCAATTTAAGATGTGCTGGGAATCACGCGCGGGTGCATAGTTTGTGTGTGTGGATTCCTGTTACGCCACTCGCACTATGCTGCAGAGAGGTCAAAAGAGTTTCTTTAAAACAAACCAGGAAAAAAAAAACCCCTTTAATAGACCTGAACTGCCTTTCCCACAACATGAGTGAAATAACGCTTGGGGTACCACAATTAGTTGGGGAAGTGCCCAAAGATACAAGATTTGTATTAAATACCTTTTGCCAGCCAGGTGTATCAGTTAAAAGTCTACTATTATTTTTCAAAGCAAGTATTAGCATCTTCAGAGCACCTTCAAAAGTCTCGTTTGGACACAGCTACCAATTCAGCATCTCACTTTCTCCTCAACGCATTTTCTATTTACAGTCACCATCCTGAGGACCTGCCAAAGTTGCAGTCCAAGCAGCGAGGCACGCACGCACAAATCCTACAGCATCCTACCGCCGAGCTGAAAATTACTTCCCCGACCCAAATCACTCCTCGTCCTTGCACCTGGATTAAAAAATCTACGGTTGCATAAGAAGAGGACAAAAATTTTACTCGCAGATTACTCCCCCACTTTTCTTTGAGGCAGCAAGCAGCAGCAGCAGCCCCTTCACAGGGCACAAACTAAAATGCCTTTGCATCTGCAGGAGCCGGGTCTTGCCTGCAAACTCCCATCAGCTTTTGACAAGAGTTGGAGCAAAGGAGGATGCATCTGTGGTTTATTTTGCACAGCTTTTCTGTCTCCCTCCCTCCACCGCGCACCATCCCTTGGCGGCAAGGACAGGGCAACATTGTGGACCAAGCTTTTGGGGAAGTTTCAGGCAAGCGCCAAGAGCACCGCTCTGTGTGAGTGTGTGCACACTGGGCCCTCCATTAACGCTGACCGACCAAGGAGGAAGAGCTGGAGGGACACGGCCGAGCCCCCCACATCTAACGAGCCAAAACAAGCCCCATGCTGGTGGGGACCAACAGGTCTCCACTCCTTCCTTGTCACATCTCCCGCGTCCCTACGTGGACCCCCTTCCCCGCATCCCCACACCAACTTCCCAAACTCATGACACAAAGATTGGCC
>NW_010515525.1:0-12991 GCF_000687285.1 Phaethon lepturus
ACTTGGCCTTGTGGAACTTCATGAGGTTCACGTGTGCCCGCTCCTTAGGCATGTCAAGGTCCCTCTAGTGAATCAACTGCACCACTCAGCTTGGTATCATCTGCAAACTTGTTGAGGGTGCACTCAATCCCACTATGTCATTGAGAAAGATATTAAATAGTATTGGTCCCAGTAAGGACCCCTGAGGTTTACCACTGTTACTGATTTCCACTTGATCATAGAACCATTGAGTGTAACTCTTTGGATGTGACCATCCAGCCAGTTCATTATGCATTGAGTATTCCATCCATCAAACTCATATCTCACCAATTTAGGGACAAGAATGTTGTGAGGGACTGTTCTGAGAGCTTTACAGAAGTCTAGGTAGATGACATCTGTTGCTTTTCCCTTGTCCAATGATGCAGTCACTCCATTGAAGAAAGCCACTAGCTTAGTCAGGCATGATTTGTGCTTGATGAAGCTGTGTTGGCTGTCTCTAAGCACATCCCTGTCTTCCATGTGTTTTGACATGTCTTCCAGGTGAATCTGCTCAGTGATCTTACTGGGCACTGCAGTGAGGCTGACTGATTGGTAGTTCCCAGGGTTGTCCTTTTTATGCTTTTTAAAAATGGGTGTGATGTTTCCCTTTTTCCAGTCACTGGGGACTTCGCCTGACTGCCAGGACTTTTCAAATATGATGGAGAGTGACTTGGCAACTACATCAGCCAATTCCCTCAAGACCCTGGGATGCATTTCATCAGATCCTATGGACTTGTGTATGTTCATGTTCCTCAGGTGGTCTCAAACTTGACACTGGTGCAGCCCCACCTCCAGTACTGTGTGCAGTTTAGGGCACCTCAATACAAGAAGGACATCAAACTATTAGAGTGTGTCCAGAGGAGGGTGACAGGGGCAAGGAGGGCAAGGTGAAGGGTCTTGAGGACAACACTTATGAGGCGTCGTTGAGGTCATTTGGTTTGTTCAGCTTGGAGAAGAAAAGGCTGAGGGGTGAACTCATTGCAGTCTACAACTTCTTTGGGGGGGCAGCAGAAGAGAAGGTGCTGATCTCCTCTCTCTGGTGACCAAGCGACAGAACATGAGGAAATGGAATGAAACTGCACCAAGGGCAGTTCAGAGTGGATATTGGGAAAAGGCTCTTCGCTGAGAGGGTGCTCAGTCACTGGAACAGGCTCCTCAGGGGCATGGTCATGGCACCAAGCCTGTCAGAGTTCAAGAAGTGTCTGGATGGACGTCACAATCATATGGCTTAGTTTTAGCTGGTCCTGCGAGGAACAGGGAGTTGGACTTGATGATGCTTCCATCTTTAGGTATTCTGTGATTCTGCTATGATGGGAGGAACTTTGTTCTCTGAGCCCCAGCCTTGAGGTTCAGGGGCTTGAGAGGGGTGGGAAGAGAGAGTATCACTGAAAACTGAAGGCGAGGGGGAGGGTGCGGAATTGAGTACCTCTGCTTTCTCCATGTCAGCTGTCACCAGTTCTCCTGTCTTACTTAGTCGGGGTGGGGTGCACACTTTCTTTCATCTTCCTTTTCTGGCCAACATCCCTGTTGAAGCCGTTATTATTCTTTGCATGCCTTGCCAAATTCAGCTCCAGCTTTGCCTTAGCTTTCCTGATCCCATCCCTACACATCCAGGTAGTGTCCTTGTATTCTTCCGAGTATACATTTCCCTGGTTCCACTGCCTGTGCATTTCCTTCTTACATTTTAGTTTGGCAGGAGGTCCTTACTGACCCATGCTGTTCTGCTGCCTTTCTTGCTTTATTTTTTTACACATGGGAATTGAGAGTTCTTGCACTATAAGAAAAAAGTTCTTAAAGAGCTGCAAGCTCTGTTTAGCTCTTTTGTCCCCAAGGGCAGTTTCCCACGGGATCCCATACGCGAATTCCTTAAGCAACTGAGAGTTTGCTCACCTAAAATTCAGCGTCCTGACTCTAATCTTATCCCTCAAGATTGTGAATGCCACCAGGGCACAATCACTAGAGCCCAGGCTGCCATCAGTCTTGACATTTCTAATTAGTTCTTACGTGTCGGTGAGCAACAGGTCCAGTAACGCTTCTCTGGTTGGGCTGTCTGTCTCCTGGATTAAGAAATTATTCTCAGTGGACTCCAGAAGTCTCCCTGACTGCTTACAGTTTGCTGTGCTGCTTTTCCAGCAGGTGTCAGGGTGCTTGAGTTTCCCCATCAGGATCAGAGCCTGTGAGCATGATGCTTCCTGTACTTAAGTAAGAACTATTTGTCAACAGGCTCTACTTAGGCTGCCTGTAGCAAACGCCAACAGTGAGGTTTCCTTTGTTGGCTTGGCCCCTTATTTTTACCCATAAGCTCTCAACCTGTTCATCACTGTTTTTCAAAGACAGCTCTGTACAGTCAATCCATTCTTTCATGTAGAGAGCAATCCACCCTTTCCCCTGCAGTGCTCCAGTTGTGTGATTTGTCCCATCACATTTCAGCGATAGCGATTAGATTGTGTAGCTTTCTCATTGCACAATGACTTGCAGCTCCTCCTGCTTGTTACCCATGCTGCATGCATTGGTGTATAGAGGCACTTCAGCTGGGCTGTCAACCTTGTCACCTCTTGAGAGAAACATGCCCAAATTCCTTTGAGGCATTTCACAGGTGTTTCCCCAGGTGTTTCCCTGTTGGTTCCTAATACATCAGCAGACTCTCTTGCTCAAATATCCATCCCTTCCCCCCAATAAATCTAGTTTAAAGCACTGCGTATAAGTCTGGCCAACTTGTTGGCAAAGACTCTCTTGCCCTGCTTGGGCAGGTGAATCCCATCAGCTCCCAAGAGACCCAGCTTCTCAAATTTAGATTCTTGATCATAGAAGCCAAAACCTTGAGTATGGCACTAGCCACACAGCCAGGCATTCAACCTGTTCAATTTGTCACCTCCTTCCTCTTACTGGGAGGATAGAGGAGAACACTACCTGTGCTTCAGATCCTTTTAACGTTGCTGCAAGGGATATATAGCCTCTTTTGATGGTTCTAAGTTGCCTCATTGCAGTATCTTTGGACCCTACATGGAATAGTAGGAGCAGATGATAATCTGTAGGATTTGCCAGGCTTGCCAGCCTCTCGGTGACACCGCTAAGCTGATGTTAGCAAAATTCTCCACACTATTCGGAGACAAGTGTCTTGTTATAGCATATGATCTTTAAGATACTTAGCACTAATACAAAAAAAAAAAACCCCAACCCACCCCTCTGAATATGTATTACAGTTAATGCCTTGTTTTTATATTTCTTTACATGTGATATTAAAGATTTTAACTTTTATTTCCAGCGCTGTACAATATTGGAGACATGGTTCATGCAGCACGAGGCAAATGGGGTATTAAAGCCAATTGTCCATGTATTAACCGGCAGAACAAATCAGTGTTGAGACCAGCTGTCACTAATGGAATATCACAGGTATGTAATTTGAGGCTGAAATTACCTTGTTTGACATTATATTTTTAAAACCTATTAAAATGGTAGCTCCTGTAGACTAATCTAATGTGAAACACAAACTTTATTTTCTCCATATGTATTCTGAGTGTTTTAGCTTAGCAAAAATCTTCTGGGACTTTTTTTGGGATGTGTGCTGCAACTGTTACTTACCAAGTGGATATTTGGGCTAATACTCTTACGTAGAAGTTGGGTAGGAAGCCGTTCATATTGATGCTGTATCTTAAAACAAACCACTTTGAGTAGCTTGCAACATGAGCATTTATTTTGTTATGGTTCCTGAATGTTATGCTGAATCTAGAGCAGTTCTGTTACTGTTCACACAAAAAGTCCTTCTGTTGTTACCGAAAAAGTTGGCAAGAAAACCCTCTAACACTTAGTTTGAAGTTTAGAAGGCAGGCATTCTTTATTGCAGTGCTGGATGCACGGGGGATCACTCCACCTAATGTGCATACCCTGAAACAAAAGTTCATCCTTTATATACCTTAAAGGCATGAATATTCACACATTTTCTGAGAAATCAGAAAATAGAAATTTTAATAGAAATAGGCCTCCCTGCCTATCTACTACATTTACATAATGCTGGCATTGCAAAACTACATTACGCATGCGCGGGGGTCTCGGGTGGTTGTTGTCAGTAGTCGTTTGGGGAGTTAGCCCCATACTCCTTTTTCCCTTTTATGGTCATGGGTCTCCTGAGGATAGTTTCTTCTCCTTGGATGTTTACCCCTTCTGTTGTACAGCCAAGCAATTCTTTCTTATCAACCTTGTTTGAGCACTCCTGCTAGGATGTTTCTATTCTCAAGGTTAAGATATCTTTTCTGTACTAATTAATCTCTCAGTTCTTGCTCTTAACTCTTCTTTGTTTTAATTTCATGAGGCCTCTTGGTTCTACACGCACGCATTTCTTGTGATGAACTATTTAAACATAGCTGAAATGTTAGCATTGAGGCAAGTATGGCCTAAGGACTATGAGAGTAGGCTGTTAAACATAATCACACAGTTGTTATGCTAAGGAAATCTTTAAAAGTTAAACTAATCATGTAATCAATAACCTTCCAGAAAGTACATAAATGTATCACTATAAAAAAAGAAGTCAAAAAGCCTGGGCTTGTGTTAAAAGATGGCGTGGTAAGTATTCACACTGCAGTGCAAGGTCTAATATACACAGAGAAGTGGCTCCTGTATTCTGTTGCTACATATGCATTAAGGAACTCTACTGTGTGCTTAAAGTAGATGAACAAACAAAACCCAATGCATTGGATAACTGAAATGTCTCCCAAGTTGAACTCTTCCCTTTATTCCATATTTAGCAGTTGTTCCTATTTTTGTTTTAGCTTCCGACTATAAATCCTAGTGCATCAGTCTCTGGAAACGAGAGCACCTTTTCCACTGGAACAGGGACAGCAGGAGTGGGGCAACTAGAAATGGACACTGTTCCAAAATCTGAAGCAACTGATAGTAGGATAGAAGAATCTGCAAAAACAGAGACATTACCAACCAATAACACTGTTGAAATAAAGACTAACAGATCACTTTGTCCAGAAACAGCTCCATCGTCAGCCTTACACTGGCTTGCGGATTTAGCAACACAAAAAGCAAAAGAAGAAACTAAAGGTGAGCAGAAGACATGCCCTCTGGGGTTGCATAAATGATAACGTACTGCTTGGTTGCTGTTCTTTGTGAGAGTACCTAGCCCTAAATAGAAAAGAAGAGGGTCAGTTTTCTTCCTTTGCCTCTTAGAACCAGTTTTCTTTTACAAGCTTAGGAATACACAAAGCAGGAAAGATGATGATACAGCTGAAGATAGTGTCTTGTCATTCCCAGTTTATTTCAGTGCCAGTTCTTATATTTATTTTCTAAGTAATAAGCAGCTGGTATCCTGATTGTAAAATGATAGTAAATAATTTCAGATGCTGTTTTGTAACTATATAACTATTGAAGTAAATAAAGCTGTTTTGTGTGCTATGTGAAGAGTGCATTTCCAAAGAATTGAGAGAGTCTACCTGGAGGGTCAGATGAATGCTTAGGACTTCTTTAATACTCAATAGTTTGAGTGTGATTCTCAGTATGAAATAATTGTTTACAGAATACACCTCCCAGTTGTCAGCGGTGGTATGAATAACACAGGATTTATTCCTGTCCATATATCTAGCAGGAACTACTGTATATGTCAATGTTAAATGTTCATGATTCTTGCACTAGTTTTGAAGGGTTTAGCCACTGTAATATTTTAACTGTAGTCAAAAATTTGAAATATTTCATACTGAAACATTAATTCAGAAAGTCAAGGACGTGTTTTTTAAATTTGGTCTATTGCAAAATTGTGGTTTCTTGTGTATGAAACACTTTCAGATTAGATCTGCTGTGCTATTCAAAACCTTAACTAACAGCATACTAAGGGTAAAATCTATCTGAAGTATGTGATGTCTCTGATTCTCTTTGAGGTGCCTCATTCACTGTTGCAGTGATAATTTACCACAAGATTGTGTCAAAAGCCTATTTAATGCAAGAGAAAATAATTTCAGAAAACTTTGACCATTTGAACTTTGCCTTTTTTCTTTTTTTCTTCCCCCCCCCCCCCGATGTTGATATTTATCTTGCAGAATCAGGATCACTGAGGTCAGTGCTTAATAAAGAATCCCATTCACCTTTTGGATTGGATTCCTTCAACTCCAGTACAAAGGTTTCCCCACTAACCCCAAAGCTGTTTAATAGCCTCTTGTTGGGCCCAGTGACATCTAGCAACAAAGCTGAAGGCTCCAGCCTCAGAGACCTGCTACACACAGGGCCAGGAAAGCTTCCTCAGGTCCCATTAGACACAGGAATCCCCTTTCCTCCGGTCTTTTCTGCAGCTTCTACGGTAAATAATTTTGTATTCCTTCAACAATATCTGTTCTAGGGAAGAATTTCATGATGATCTAACAGTTTTCATCTAAATGTTTTTATAGTATCTTATTCTTAAATGTTGAAACAAATGCTGAAACTATCTCACCAACACTCACCAAGTTGTAGGGAATTTTGGTGCTGATTGTTAGTTTGTGGTTTGGTTTACGACTGCTGTGGAGAAGCTATTCTTTGCAGACCAAGAAAGTGAGTTAAATATACCCTTTAAATTGTTTATTTGAGAATCAGCATTCCTATAAAAGCTCACTTTAAATTCCGCATCTTCAAAAATATTTCAAGAGCATACCACAGAAAAAGACAAAAACCTAAAAGCAAACTAGTTCCTTAAAAAAACTTATGTATACTTGAAAGGCATTTAACATACGAATTCAAGAATTTCACGGAATCATTAACGTTGGAAAAGACCTTTAAGATCATCACGTCCAACCATCAACCCAACACCACCATGCCCACTAAACCATATTCTGAAGTGCCACATCTGCATGTTTTTTTAACCCTTCCAGTGATGGTGACTCCACCACCTCCCTGGGCAGCCTATTCCAATGCTTGACCACTCTTTCAGTAAAGAAATTTTTCCTAATATCCAATCTAAACCTCCCCTGGCGCAACTTGAGCCCATTTCATCTCCTTCTGTCGCTAGTTACTTGGGAGAAGATACCAACATCTCTACAAGGAAATTGTAGAGAGTGATAAGGTCTCCCCCTCAGCCTCCTCTTCTCCAGACTGAACAACCCCAGTTCCCTCAGCTGCTCCTCATAGGACTTATTTTCCAGACCCCTCACCAGTTTTGTTGCCCTTCTCTGGACATGCTCCAGCATCTCAATGTCCTTGTAGCGAGGGGCCCAAAACTGAACACACAAAAAAAAAAATTTAAGGTGCAGTTGCTGTTTCTGGATACTCATTTTGGAATAAGGATACTTTGTTTCTCTTTAATCTATTTTGGAGGAAATAACCTTAAAAAAACCTTGAACAAATCAATGATATTTGAAATGCTTAAAAGCATTTAGTTTAAGAGAAGGATAGATTCTGTAGAATTTATCAAGGCTTAGCTCTTCTTGGAGAATACTGTCTCCAAAAGCTTAGGCAGATGGAATGAGGACGATGGTGACATGGCTTGTCTCATAGCAGAATTTTTTTTTTTTTCTTCTGTGTCAGGCTGGAAGGATGGAACCTTAATAATAGTTCATGTTGTTTGTTTTTGGTAGAGGGAACTGTACAGCTGTACGGGAAAATATGTCACTGCTACAGGGAAATGCATTCAGTAATACTGCCTCCCCCAGCCCCGCATCACTGAGTACAGGCAAAGAAACTGTGATGACTTGTTTTAAAGCAAGTTATTCCCTCAAGGCCTGAGAGGGCCTGTCTCAACTTATATCCCTGTACCTGCAACTCTCACCAAGGTGCATTCTGTCACCACACTGAATCAGAACTATTGTGTAATGTCTTTTTTTAACTTTCTTGACTTACGGTCTTCACAGAGTAATTTACATTTGAACGAACTTGTGAGGAACTCTGGTCCAGGCCCCCACTTGAATGCCTGGATGCTCAGTATAGAATGTATATGAACAAATCACACCTGAGAAACAGCAGTTGTATTGGTCAGATTGAGAGGAGTAATAGATTGCTGCTCGTGAAGAGAATCACCTGAGTGTTTCTGGAGCATTGACATTCTGTTGTAAAGAGTAGTTAGCATTGACTGTAGTAGTTACCTGCATATTACCTATTTCATGGAGAGTTAGCGTAAAGTACATTTTTTAAGCAGATGATGTTATGATCTTGTCTTACTTGCATAAGACAAGCTGTAGAAAATTAATATAATCCCAAGTAGCAGTACAGACTGGGGACTGGCTAGCAGGGGTGTAACCCTTCTGAAAGGAGCTCAGGGTCCTGGAGGACAGCAAGCTGAACATGAGTCAGCATTGCACCCTTGCAGCTGTGAAGGCAAACTGTCTCGGGCTGCATCAGGTAGCAGAGCACATCAAGGAATGTGATTATTCTACTCAGCACTTGCTAGGCCACACCTGGAACACTGTTTCCAGTTTTGGTCTCCCCAGCTGAAGAATGACACTGAAAAATTGGAGGGAGTCCAATGGAGGGCCGTGAACAATGATTAAAACAGTGAAGAGCTTGACACATGAAGAGGGATTGAAGAAACTGGTTCCCTTCATCCTAGAGAAGAGAATGCTTTGGGGATGTTTGATCTTACCACATCTGACAGGTACTTGTAGAGAACATGGAGGTGCTCCTTTCACAAGGATTCACCGTTAACAGAGCAAGATGCAATGGACACAAGTTGCTTCAGTGGAAATTCTATCTGGATATGAGAAAAAATTCTTACTTTACATTCAAGCAGTGGAATAGGCTGCTCAGAGAAGTGATGTAATCTCCTTCCCTGAGAACTAAAGGTTTGCTTTGACCCAGCCCAGGGTAATTTAACCTGATTTCAACAGACAGTTATACCAAATGATCTCTAGGTCTGCCTTCTGACCTAGACTCTTCTGTATTTCCACGAATATTTTTTACTGAATGAATGTCTTCAGTTATGAACAGTGTGAGGTTTTAGATTGATAGCCCTGTATATGGTAAATGTTCTGTCTATTGAACTTTAGTTTTAAAGAAGATGGCAAAATTGTTCCAGTAATAGTTTTTTCGCTGTTGTTGTTCACTCAGCTTCCAGTCCCTGGTTTGCTTTTTTTGAGAGGTGATGCATTTTTTCTGCTAGAATGAGGAGCTCTTTGCTACGAGAAATCTATCACAACCCTGCTCCCTCCCATAGATATCTTGTGAATAATGATCCAGTTAGTGTTCATCTTCTGTTGAACTTACAAAATATATTTAGTGTCTTAAGTATCTTGCTATAGGCAGGGCTTTCTTTTTTTTTTTTTTTTTTTTTTATAGTTAGGAACACAATTTAAGATTGTGTTCTTGATCTCTCTTGATTTTTAAAGATCTCTTGAGGAGTTTTAGGCTGTCTACTGATGTTTCTATTAACACTACACATACAGGAAGCACTTTCTCCTCTCTGTCAGTGTTTACTTGATGTTCCCGTATTTGTCAGCTTACCTGTGCCAGGGTTGAATTCACTTTCTTAGTAATGGAATGAGGGAAATGGGGAAATAGAGTTGAGATATTAATGAAGTTAAGAAAAATGTGAACCATTACAGTACCAGTACAGAACCAGTAGCAGAGTTTAGATCACTTAAGTTTTCTGTTCCATGATTGTTTGCTGTAATATTTTTCTAGATAGCTTGTGGCAGGTTAAGTTTTACTATTATGAAACAGGGGAATAACTGTTTCTGCTCTTGCTGGATACATGCCTGTCTCTGAGCTGATTTGTTTACTGTTGCATGGGGGTTTTTTTACTGTTGATAGCAAGATATCCATGACTAAAATCTGAATGAGAGCAGATATGTGTTAATAATATGTATGCTGTTGCAAGGCTGAACTTACTCTGGATTTATATCTCCTAGGGGGCCAAAGGTAAAGCCAGCCTGCCTAACTTCTTAGACCATATCATTGCTTCTGTGGTGGAAAATAAGAAGACATCTGATGCTGCAAAACGAGCTAGTAATTTAGCTGACACACAGAGAGAGGTGAAGGAAATGGTAATGGGCTTAAATGTGCTGGATCCACATACTTCCCACTCTTGGCTGTGTGATGGTAGACTCCTTTGCCTTCATGATCCTAGCAACAAAAACAACTGGAAGATCTTCAGGGAGTGCTGGAAACAAGGCCAGGTGGGTGATGACAAATAGCCAACCCTTACTGCTTACAAGTATCCTGAAATTTTAACCTGTACCTTGGTTCTTGACAAGTCCATTTGAGCTTTGGCCAGTTGCTCCTGCGTGAATATGACAAATGAATATTTCAACTGTAGCACTATAAACAGGGGACACAGCGGCCCTGTCCGCTCCATGCTATACTGACTCAAGCCCATGTGCCAAGCACATTGAGTTTTTCTCAGCTTACCAGAATGAGGATGTTTGCTGTGACAGCCTTTGTAGTTGTGGCGTGGTTCATGCTGAACCTGCTCTACTACAGCCCAGTAGTGAATCCACTGATTTCCTGCATGCATCCTAGCATCTACCCCATACTCAATGCTTTATAGCCTCAGGAGAAGCTCCATTCCTTCCAACTGCAGCATGTACAAGAATAGAAGTGCTGCATGCAGGAATTTCTGCTGAAATTTTTGAGTGTACTTGATGCAGTGTCTCATCTTGAGCCTACAGCCTATGTGAACCCAAGTATTGTTTTGAACTCAGCATCTCATGTAATGAGCACTCTCCTGGTTGTTCTGAGGGATCATCATCTGGTTAGGCCTTCAGTCAGGAGACTGGACCTTAGACCTGCTGCCAGCATAGCCACTTTTTCAGATCTCAATCCATAGTGCTACAGCTTAGACTTCTTCAGAAAGTCATAAAGATTGGCCTGGTCAGAAAAGCTGAATCTTAAAAAATGAGTGAGTAGCTGCTGCTGCAGAGGATGTGCACCCATAACTCTAACAGAATATGGTGTCCATCAGTGTTCAAACTATGTTCTTGGCACTTGGTTCTGCAGCTACCTCTGGCACCGTTAGCTTCACTGACTAATCAGAATTGAGACCATTTGTGCTAGACAGTTACGTCCCACATCACCTTTTCTGGAGAAGCCCTTGTTGTCAGCTGTTCTGTTACTGTGCTAATGCTCTTGTCACTCACATTCCATACTTATTTGTGGTTGCTCACAAGACATGTGGACTGCTGAGCTGTGGCTGAGGAACAGATTAGGCTTCATGTTCCTCTTTTGGCATTCAGGGTCCATTCCTGCCAGAAGTAGAGTACTTTTCAGTTAAGTTTAGCGTGTCTCATGGGACTGCACATTTTCTGGGTCCCCGGGGCACAAGCATAACTAGCATGTAGACATGAGAACTGTGGAGAGGATTGTGGCACCACCAGCCACAGAGTTACCAGTTCTGTCTCTGACTCCTCTAGCCAGCTCCTGTAATAGGTGGAAGATGCTACTGTGCAGCACACCCTCGCTTGTCTGACTAGAAGCTTAGCTTGCTGCTGGTATTGCAGTTATCTTCTTGTCCTGATTTTTTTTTTTTTGGAGTGCACAGGTGTCTGTCCTTAGACAATTTTTAACCTGTTGCATCTTTCTGATTTATGAAGGATTTCAGATTGTGCTTTGGCAGTACTGTGGTGTCAGTTATCTGCTTGACTTGGCAAATTGCTCCTTAGTTTCTGGTTGGTATACTTGGATAATTTTCTTAACCCTCTGTGTCAGCAAATAATACTATTGTCTCTCTGAGGAGGATCCTAAATTTTTTGGGAGCTACTTTGCAGAAGATGTGCTTGTCAGTTTCTCTGAAAATGAGACTGGTTTATCAGCAGGTGCAAGATGTTTCAGTAGGCCAATGGGGTTCTTGACTGTTAATGAATCCTGAGAGACTCTTTATGGAGTCTAGAGATGTGATTATTGATCTTCTGTCAGGTGTGTAGCTTACAGTGTGCGTCACCTTCCAAGCTGGTGCACACTCTGAAGCTCTGGCAACAGCTGTGATGCTCATGTACTATTTGTGACCCTCTGTTTTTAGGCTTTGCCCCAAGATGTCCTATTGATGTTTTTGAGTGACTTTATCATTCAGAAGACCCCATGTATAGCAACGGATTAGGCAGGCCCCTTGCTCATTCAAGGCTTCTGCAGTGGTGTTGCATTCAAGTGAGTTTCCTGCTGCAATGCGGAAAGCGATCTACCTCTGTTACTCCTGCACAAGAGGGAGCAAGGTGACCCGGGCAGGCATCACTGTCTTGACAAGGCTGTTCTAAACAGAATTTCTCCAAGCAGAGATTCTCTTAACAAACTCTACTCCCTTGGCTGACATCCTCCTGTACATCCCAGCTGCACCTCTAAAAGTGAAGTCAAAGAACATTAATTCCACCACTATTGCCCAGATCATCTTCCCCTTCCCATTTTATGGGCTGGAAAAGGTTAGTTGGAAAGAACCTCTTAGCTACCTTCCCCAGCACAATAAATGCACACTGGACACTAGATCTGAGCCATGTGAAGATCTTAGCTGTGGTAACATCCCAAATTGTTAAAAGAGAAAATTCTTTTCCCTTTAACAAATGGATAATGAGTGGCACTCTTCCAGTGTCATGCAGAAAGAGCAACATTTTTCAACTTCTTTGTCTTAGAAATTGTCAGCAATAAGTTAAACTCTGACTTATCCCACAATTCACTGACAAACCATAGGATTATTTCTTTGTGGAGCTGTTCTTCAGGAGCATTTTGCTGTCCTGAACATAGTTGTTGCTCATGTGGGGATACTGTCGGGATTCTCATCCTGTAGCAACCTGTTCTCTTCTGAGTTTTCATATTAGGCTTTCTCTTTTTTGAGATACTGAAGATTTGGGCTGGTGTTGGAGGTTTTTAGTTGTTTTATTCCTGTAGTTTGAGAGCAGATCTAGCAGGAAGTGTCTACCAATCAAGTCTGCTATCCTTTTCTCTTGCAACCCTAGCTGTGTTCTTCACTACAGAGAGCATTTTCTTTCTTCCATGAGAACTTCTCTGCTTAATAGCTGGAAGGGTTCTCCTAGGTTAAGTAGGGAGTTTGTTTGTTTGTTTGTTTGTTTGTTTTTTAAATTGTTATGTTCAA
>NW_010515525.1:13022-36305 GCF_000687285.1 Phaethon lepturus
AGCAGGAATTCAAATTTGTCATTATTTTCCTGGACTGAAGAAGACTGGTGTACCCATCAGTTTGAAGTCTACCTGGCAGCAGTTTCTGCCCGTCCTGTGAAAGGTACTGTCATTTTACTCATCATCCATGATTGCTAGGTTTTTGTAGAATATGGTTAAAAGCTTTCCATTGCCTTAATGTTACAATTCCTGCTGGGATCATGGAATATATTTAAACTTTGGATCAGTATATCTGCTCTTTCATCTTAGGGAGGTTTGCTGCTTGTCAGCAGCAGATTATGTCACATTTCAGACATAATGGAAAGACTGCCAAAACTTGTTTGTCCCTCAGACATTTACCCGCTGTTCTTTATTGGCAGGAAAATACTACCAGGGAGACCTGGACAGTATCAAGAGTGACTACATGTCTCTGGGAGTAGTGGGCAAGGTCATGGAGCCCAGGTGGTTTTCTTAGTCCTGCCAGTGAGGGGTAGAGGGATTGACCAATTCTGCATGTCAAGCATTGCTTGTGCAGCTGGTTTCAACAACAGGGTTTTAGGTTTTATGATCATGGGAACCTCTTAGAGTTGAGGACTGGTTGGAAGAGATGGGATCCATCTGAGTGTGGCAAAAGCATCTTTGCCAACAGGCTGGCCAACCTGATTAGGAGATCTGTAAGCTAGGAATGACAGGGAGGGAGAGTATGACCAGTGATCAAGAAAGGAATTAGTTGATTGGGCTGGTAAGCAAGCAGTCTGGGGTGATTGGAATAGGAGAAATCTCATACTCAAGAAAACAGGGATGAATGATGTCCATCTCAAGCATATGCACAGAAGTAAGGAACTGTACATCATGGAATTGTGAGGAAAGCTCTCATACTGCTTCAGGGAAATCAGCATGACTGGGTGCCTTTCTGAAGTGCGTGTACACTAATGCATATGCCACAGGAACAAACAGGAGGAATTGGCGTGTAGTTGCACGGCCACAATCTCATTGGTTTGACTGAGAAGTGGTGGGATAGCTTATGTAACTCTTATATGGCAAGGGATAGGTACAGGCTGTTCAGGAAGGACATGCCAGGAGGGTGATGAGGGAGCATTGCTGTTTATGTGAGGGAGCAGCTGGAATGCATGAAACTGTGTAGGAATGGATGATGAGCCATTTGAGAACTTATGGGCCAGGATTAGTGAGCAGACTAATGTGGGCAATGTTGTGGCAAGTGTCTGCTACAGAACACCTGATCAAGAAGAAGTGATAAGGCCTTCTTCAGACAACTGGAGAAAGCCCTATGTTCACATTTCCTGGGCCTCATGGGGCCAGCCTGATATCTGCTGGAGGAACTATACAACAGGTCAGAAGCACTCCAGAAGTTTTCTGGAGTGCATTCATTACAATGTCCTGACACTGCTGATCAAGGAGCCAGCTAGGGAAAGGCACTCTGCTGGACCTTATGCTTATACACAAGGAAGAACGGGTTGTTTATATGAAGGTAAGGGGCAGCTTTGGCTGCAGTGACTATCAGGTGGTAGGGTTTGGCTCAAGATCCTGAGAGGAGGGAGCCAAGCAAAAAAAGCAAGATCACAAGCCTAGTCTTCAGGGGAGCAGACTTACACCTTTTTGGATATCTGCTTAGAAGAATCCCGTGGATACGGTCCTGAAGAGAAGAAGGGCTCAGGAATGCTGGTTGAGTCATGCTTAACCTGCCTTGTAGCCTTCTGTATGAGACTACAGGCTTGGTGGATGAGGGGAGAGTGCTGGATGTTTTTTATCTTAACTTTAATAAGGCTTTTGATACTGTCATAATGTCATCAGATAAACTGGTGACGTACGGACTAAATAAGTGGGCAGTGCGGTAGACTTAAAACTGACTGAAATGCCATGCTCAGAAGGTGGTGATCACTAGCATGAAGTCCAGCTGGAGGCCAGTCACTACTTGTGTACCCTAGGGGGTCAGTATGGCGTTGAGGACTACTTAATATCCTCATTAATGACATACATGGGACAGAGTTCATACACCCTCAGCAAGTTTACAGATGATACAAAGCTGGGAGGAATGGCTCATACACCAGACGGTTGTGCTGCTATTCAGAGGCACCTGGAGTATTGGACCGAGAGGCATCTCGTGATGTTCAGCAAGGGAAAATGTAAAGTCCAGCACCTCAGGAGGAATAACACCCCGCAGCAGTACATGCTGGGGAGCGGCTGGCTGGAAAGTAACTTTGCCTGGAAGGACCTTGGGGTCCCAGTGGACAAGGAGTTGAACGTGAGCCAAGAATGCATCCTCGCAACAAAGAAGGGCAGCGGTATCCAGGGATGCAGTAGGAAGAGCGAGGGAAGTGATCCTTCCCCTCCACTCAGCACTGGTAGAGGCCTCACCTGGAGCACTGTGTCCAGTTCTGGGCTCCCCAGTACAAGACAGACGTGGGCTTACTGGAGCAAGTCCAGAGAAGGGCTGGATGCACAAAGATGATTAAGAGACTGGAGAATCTTTTATGTGAAGACAGGCTGAGAGAGCTGGGACTGTTCAGCCTAGAGAAGAGAAGGCTCGGGGAAGTGCGGGGAGGAAATCTTATCAATGAGGAAGAGGGAGCCAGAGTCTTCTCAGCAGAGCCTGCTGACAGGACAAGAGGCAATGGGCACAAATTAAAAACCAGGAAGTTCAACCTGAATACAAGAAAACACTTTTTAGCGTGAGGGTGGTCCCTTCCAACCTAAATGGCCCTGTGGGGTTTTTTGGCTCTTTTTTTTTTTTCCTTTCTTTTTCTGAAGTTGACAGGAGTAAAGTAACAACCCCTTTTTGTTTTCTTAAACTTCACTTCTGGAGTTGATATTTCATTGCTGCCTTGTAGAACTTAAGGGCTATGTTGTGTTATGTTTGAAAACCAAGGCCATTTCTGTTAACTCCAAAGTTTTTTTTTTTTTCCCTCCATTCATTTATGAATAAATAGTTGTCCTTACTTAGGGACTGAAATGGATACTGGTCCTGTTAGAGGCCATCAAGCAATTCAGGTCAAGCAGTGGTTAGTTACTGGAGTGTTTTTAAGCAACATAACTTTGGAGTTGCTTGTCTATAGCTCTGTAGGTATCTTTGTCTAATGCACTGATACTACTAGAACATCTAGGGGCATCTGTGCTCCTCAGGGTTGTACTGAGCTCTTCATGCAAATAAAGCCAAGATCCACCTTCAGATCATTGTTAATGTATAGGACACAGCTTGGAATTGAGTCAAACTTACGTAGACATGTGAACTGTCATTTGAACATTTGAACAGTTACTAAACCTAAAGTTCTTCAGGTGGGATAGTCCATGTGCAAGTTCACTTCATACCTTCTTTTCCTTTTCTCTCAAGTCTTGTAACTCGCTCTAGAGATTGCAGGGTGAGAGGAACTGACAAGGTCTTGGACAGTGTTGGGAGCATTGTCTGGTATACCTTTTCCTAGTATTTTTAGTTTGACAAATGCCTTGAGTGTTTATGGGGAGAGGCCACTCAAATCTTGGTGTGGAATG
Source organism: Phaethon lepturus (assembly GCF_000687285.1). Lineage (NCBI taxonomy): Eukaryota > Metazoa > Chordata > Aves > Phaethontiformes > Phaethontidae > Phaethon > Phaethon lepturus. The sequence goes on from NW_010515525.1 coordinate 16,509, forward strand.
TATATACATGTTTAGCATAAACATCTTAAAACCCCTCTTGTGAGTGAACAGCCACATTTTTGCTACTCGGTTTTGTACTAGGGAATTGATGATGGTCCATGATTATACATAAAGAATGAGTGAAATAGTTGAAAAATTTCTATCAGAATATGAAAACTTCATATGAGAAGGCTTTACTACAAATGCTGTTTCTAGTGGTAGTTGCATTTGTGCTTAAAAAAAGGAGAGGTAGTGGGACTCAACACCCACTGTACTTCCACAGGTGGATTGACCTTGGCTGGCTGCCTGACACCTATGCAGCCGCTCTCTCACTTCCCCTTCTCAACAGGACAGGGGGAGAAAATAAGGTGGAAAAGTTTATGGGTCACGATAAAGACAGGGAGGTCACTTAGTGATTGCTGTCACAGGCAAAGCAGATTCAACTTTTGGAAAAGTAATTTAATTTATTGCCAATTAAAAATGGAATAGGATGGTGGGTAACAAAGACAAAGCTAAAAACACCTTGCCCCTACCCCCCCCCCCCCCCCCCCCCCCCCCCTTTTTCCTCCTTCCTAAAGGCTCAACTTTACTCATTCATCCCAAACTCTTCTACCTCCTTGCTCCCTGGAGCAGCACAGGGTGGGTGGAAGATAATGGGGGATATGGTCAGTTCACTTCGTCTCTGCTGCTCCTTCCTCATCACACTTTTGTGCTGCTCCAGTATGGAGTCCTTCCCACAGGATACCATCCTTCACATCCTACCCCATCCAGCGTGGGTCCTCTCCATGGGCCGCAGTTCTTCAGGAATAGACTGCTCCAGCGTGGGTCCCTAGTGGGCCACAGTTTCTGCCAGAAACCTTGCTCCTACATGGGCTTCTCTCCAAGGGCCACAGCTCCTGCCAGGACCCTGTTCCAGCATGGGCTCTCCTTCAGCTTTCTTCAGAGCACCTCCCTCTGCTGCAGTGTGGGGTCCTCCATGACCTGCAGTGTGGATATCTGCTTGACCATGGTCCTCCACAGGCTGCAAGGGAATCTCTGGAGCACGTTCGTCACTGACCTTGGTGGCTGCAGAGTTGTTTCTCTCACTTCCTTCCCTCTGCCCTGCCCCCCAGCAGCTGCAGAGCATTTTTTACCCTTTCTTATTATCACAGAGGTGCCACCAGCATCACTTAATGCGCTCAGCTTTGGCCAAGTGATGGGTCTGTTGGAGCCAGGTGGAACCATCTGTGTCCAGCAAGGGGCAGCTCCCAGCCTCATCTCACAGAGCCCACCCCTGCTGCCAACACCTTGCTGTGTATACCTAATACACTTGCCTTAGTAAGTCTAATACAATACTACTTCTCAGGCAACTGCACATGGCCTGGAAATGAAGTTTGCTTTGACTCTGGTTATTTGTTTGAAGCACGAAAACCAGACATGGATGAAAATAGATTTGTGGTTTCTTTTTGTATGTTGGTAGCCAGGAGTCTCAGCTCTTAAGAAAGTTTGGCTGCATGTGTAAGAAATTTGGTTATGGTGGAGTAAGCATTCATCTTTGTATTCTCAGCCCGTGCTGGTATCTGGTGTCCATAAGAAGTTGAAGTCAGAGCTTTGGAAGCCAGAAGCTTTCAGCCTGGAATTTGGAGATCAAGATGTAGATTTGGTGAACTGCAGGAACTGTGCCATAATTTCAGACGTGAAAGTGCGTGACTTCTGGGATGGCTTTGAGATAATATCTAGTAAGTAATCTCTATGGCTGACTAGTTTAACTGAGCAGTCTGTCTTGCTACCTTCAACTCTTCTTTTTCCACCTATTTTCTCAAAAAATAAAGAAATGAAAAAATAATAAATAAAAAAATCGGAATAGCTACCAGTATCATCCAAAGAAGCCATTGCTCCTTATATGTAGTGCACTCTAGAAAATACTTCATTAGTGAAGATTAGGGCAGGGCTGCCCAAGAAAACTTCATCTGTACTATAGCATGTTCGTGTGTGTTAACTTCAATGTGTCAAAAGTTTATCCGTTTAATGGGAAACTACTTTTTTTGAACTTTCCTCAGTGAAATTAATCATCAGTTACCGTTACTAAGACAGTAAGTGATTTGACTACCCTTACTCTGCTTCCAAATTCAACATTTACTGTAAAACTAAGGGGAACCTGCAGAACTAAAACAGAGTGAGGCTTTTGATGCTAAAACTCAGACTTGGTGGAATACATCAACTAAGTAAACTTGACATTGCAAATAATTTTTATAGTAGATCATCTGCAAGTACAAATACATGTTTATATGTATTATGAATAGCAATGCTGCATGCCTACCTCATGTGGTAACACATTACTTAATGCTTGAGTTCTTTGAGAAAACCTTCTGTCAAGTATGGATGTGGAAGCTAACCAGTTAAAATTCCTGCGGATATAACTGGTCAGGTTAAAGAGCTTCTGAAAAGCAGAGTGCTCTATCTTAGATTGTATATACCTAGATCTCAGTGGTCTCACATTTACAGATGTTAGAGTCGTAACAGTTCATTGCAACGTTGCTGATTTTAGTGTTGTGTATAAAATGTTTTCTATATTTATTGCTATGTGCACATAGCCGAAATGGTGAACTGCTGGATGACTTAATGGAAAGTTTGTTCAACAGCGAAAGCAATGATAGATTTGTAGACCAAGAATATTCCCTTCCCTAGTCACTTTCGAATGACTTGGGGTTTTTTTTCAACTTTTGACTTGTTGTTATATGATTCCAAGTACAGAGTCTTGTATTTTGTACTGTTAAATTTTGTACTATTTCTGTTACTACTCAGAAATGAATGGCCTGGAAGGATATAACTGTGTGGTCTTTCTGTCTATTAATGGTAATTGGGAAACTTCACAAACTCTTAGCTTTTGTGCTAGGTTCATTCATGAAAATAGTAAATTTGTATGGGTCAAGTTATCTTTGCAAAATGTTACTTGTAATTTGTCTCTAGACAGATATGGTCCTTTCAGCAAAATGAGCAGCTGCCTTTCTTTTAGACAATGCCTTTACAACACTTCATATGAGAAATGTCAGTGAACTAGGCTGGAAAACCTGATCCCTTTTGCTAGTTTCTTTTAAATACATTTTATTTAGTGTTTTCGAGCCATGTGCAATCCCCAATTTAGAAGAGTATTATTTGCTACTAGTCCAGAGATTTCACACACTAACTCACATGAAAACTGTTTACAAATTATATGACAACTCTGACTTCTCTGCATTACATTAATTTTAGATTTCTCAAATATGTGGCTGGTTCTCCACCCCACCTGCTCTGCAGTTACTGCAGGGATGTAGAACAGTCACTGGATTTGGAGGTGATATTGAGATAATCCCTTAATTATTCTATATGATATTTTAGTTAATTTTAATGTTGTGCTGTTTACTTTTAATATCTTTGAGTTATAAGTGGACTTTTGGCAGGTCTCACTTTTTGTTTTGATCCTTCTTAGACCTGTTTTTCTTTGCTGATCAGATGCTTTCTGGGTTTTCTCCAGTTTCGTGTAATTTATCAGATCTGAATATTTTCCTCCAGGTAGCTCTTCACTCTGCCCTTTCTGATTAGCCTTCCTACAAGTTTCTTCTCCTTGTTCAGAACAAAGATCCTTTGTGAGTTCAAAATCTTGAATATGGGAAGTTCTAAAACATCTTTAAATTCAAGTCCTTGAACTTTTCAGTTCACTTGCCTCTCTAAAATCTGTAGCTCATAAAAATTTGTTTTCTTTAAATCAGTCACTTTGGTTTACATATCTGCAGTTCTTAATTCCTTTTAATTTCCATAAAATAAGTTTTCATGTTGCAAACTAAGGCTGTCTTCTGTAGCCTGTTGATACATAACGTAGATGTGATTCACAGGTCTCCGAGTCCTAGTTTCTTAGATAGGTTTTCTCTTTTGGTGCCGTCAGCAGCTCTGCTAGGCTTGGGTAAGATCAGTTGCTTTTTGTTTGGCTGACAATCCTTGGTAAGGTAGGAAGTAAAAGATGTTACTTTCTGGGGAAAAGGGGTTGCAGAGGTGTCAGACTGCAGTACATCCTGTTTTCCAACTGATGGATTCATGTAGAGTTGTGAAGAACCTGGTAGAAGAGTGAACTTTGTTTCTCTCTAAATGTTATGCGGAGTCTTCTAAGCTGCTGCACATACTACTTCCAGATATACTCTGTTAGCCATTGTAACATCTGAGGCAAAACAGCAGTTGATGTGGTCAGTGCTGTCATACTGTACATTCACTGTTGTATACATAATTTCATCTCTCTGTGCTGCCAACTTTTTCTATTACCAGTCAGGACTCACGTACTACTCTAGAATTGAAGAACACGTTTGAATTTGGCACCTTGCTAATTTGAGTGCCTCCAGCAAACAGGAATTTTAAAAATTAAAGGCTGTCTTCTTCAGCAACCACCTGCCATTTAGCTTTTTTGAGTGTGGTGTACCATGGCTTCTTGCTTTATACCAGGGTTAGGGTTGCTTTCAGAGCATGAACCAATAACTTCAATTCTATAGAAGCACCACTCCTCTTGAAATGGAAAGATAAAACTCCGTTAAACTTTGGTAAAAGTAGTAAGGCAGAATGCTTTGGAAAGGCTTGTTTTCAAAGTTGAATAAAAGCTATTCTAAAAATTAGCAACTGTGCAAGATCTGTCAAACTTCTGCTGTAGGTATGAGAGAGATCTAATTGTTAAACTATTGTTGATGATACTTGGAAGCCCAAAGAAAAAAAGGGGATCCATTTTGCTGCGCAATCTAGGAGGTCTTGGTACAAAAGACTTAGAGCTTAAACAAGGTAATGGGCTGTGGTAAAAAGATATTACATGAAGAAATCTTAATTTGTTTCTTGCAGAACGGCTCAGATCAGATGATGGTCAGCCAATGGTACTAAAGTTAAAGGATTGGCCTCCAGGGGAGGACTTTAGAGATATGATGCCTACAAGGTAAGTGAACCTGAGTATCAAAGTCTACAGGACTGCTGTAGGCACTACAGGAGGAAAACATGCCTTTGTTCTCTTTTTGCTCTCTAGGTTTGAGGACTTGATGGAAAATCTTCCTCTTCCTGAATATACCAAGAGGGATGGCAGACTGAATTTGGCTTCTAGGCTGCCAAGTTACTTTGTCCGTCCTGACTTGGGTCCCAAAATGTACAATGCCTATGGTATGTGAGAATAGTTCTGCAGGTGTTGATTTTTGTCAGTCTTTGTTATACTTTGGGCCTATGCAAGGCTGTGGCATTAATCAAAACTCAATGCTTATCCTAACTGGTCCCTTGATCTTTTCCTGTGCTAGTCCTCTCTCTGTCAGATGTGCCCTTTTTTGCCTTGTGGTTTCCAAGAGATGTACATATCTTTGTTTTGCAAACAATTATTATTTAAGAAATATAATAAGCATAATACCAATACAGGGTTCAAGGAGAAGTTAATATCTTTTTGAGACCAATTGATAAAATTGAGAGGAAAATTAAGCCAGCTTCTGGGCACTTTGATCTGTGTGTTCCTGTTTCTGACCAGTGTTGTAGTTTTCTTCATCCATGTCTAACAACACAGACCACAGACAACATGCAAGACAAAACTGTGACCATGTTCAGCTACCTAAATTGGATAGTTTTGTCCTCTTAAGACTGTAATTATATAGTAGGTAAATAGCATACAAATGGAGGAAACCTTTGAACACATACCCTGCATGGGACTGTGAAGCATTAAATTTTCAAATGATTGTCAATATAGCAGAATGTGGAGGATATGTGAACGCTTCATGCATGTCATACCAACTTGCGCATTATTTCAGTTCCTGAGTGTACTGACTTTGAGGTCATGGCCAAAAGCAGATTTTGGAGACTTTTAATTTAAAACAAATGATTTTTAAAAGTTCCAGGATACTTTTAAGTAACCAACTGATTTGGAAGTACGTGCTTTTGCAACTTTAGAGTAAGATAAAGTAATTGCTCTTTGCATGTACTGAAAAATGTGAAGTGATACTGATAAAGAAAAAGTTGCAGCCATCTTGCAAAGCAAGTATGTGGAACCAAACTTAACCTAATGTAACTTCTGTAGTTCTCTCTGAAAATTTATGAGGCAAGGGTGCAGGTTTTTTTAAGGTTTTGCATTCCAATTATTGATATACCTGCAGTAAACAGCTCACCTGAGAATATAAAAGATTTTTTCATTGTTTCATCTTTTTAAAAAAATGTTTTAGCTCAGAAACCAAATGTGCATTAGACTTAAGCTGTAAGCCACCATATTGCAGTTCTGAGAAGGTGTTTGTGGGGTTATTTTGTCATGGTTGGGGTTTTTTTTAGCACTATGACATCACAAATATGATTTAAAAAAATAGGCATTTGTGAACTTGGGCAAATTGAGCTTACTCAGTATTTAATGGTGTTCGGTGTTTTGGTTTATGCATTACTTGACATGTAAGTTGAGTGAAGAAGGCTGTACACTGAAGAGCTTACAATGTAATCAAGCACATATATATATGTAAGAGTGCAGCAAGAAGCAAGGTAATCAGTGATGGCCAACTTGTCTTTGTGTATTGCTAGTTGCTGGCAATGGAAGGAATGGATTAATTTTGTTGAATTTATCTTAAATGTCAAAGTTATCTTCTACTTTGTATCAGTTTGTGGAGGGAGTGTGTACAGTATTTTTTAGCATAAAATATAACCCTTGACTATCTGATCCTTCTTAGATGTATACGTCTTGGTCCAAAGAGAGAAAATATTACGCTTTGTTTACTTTCAAGTTAAAAAGAAAAATTAGCTAGGTCTGTCTACAAAAACAGTTTTGTATCTTTTTGCTCTTAGCTGCTTTACAGACAAATTAAAGGGTGGACCTAGATATAAAAACAGTAATTCCGTCTGGTGAATAAGAGCAACTTTTCTAGTGTATTAAGTATATTTTGGTTTTAAGTATATGGCTTTGTTTTCTGAGTACGTGGTGAAAAAAAATTCTCATTAGTGAGGTAAAGTCTTACATGTGCATAGCATTTTAAAACATTAAGATAGAAAAATTGTGACTAAATCTTGGTTCTTAAAGCAATACTCAGTTACCTAAATAAACGGACTGTTTACAGACGTTAACTGTGAAGAAATCTTATTGCATGGATTTTACAGCCAAGTATGAGAAAATAATGAGCTGCTGGACGCTTATACTTATACAGTCCAGTGACTTGCTGCACAAAGTATGATGCTAATGGCACTTACAGCAGTCGGTGTTTCTCTTGTACCTCCAAGCAAAGGAAAACAGTGCCACAGGATGCCTACTAACTTTGTATTGTGAAAGCTAAGTTCCCTACTACAGACCGTATAAATGCCCCTCAGAGAGAAAACGTTGTGAAGTACAAGTACCACACCTAACATGAAAATAACTACTTTGGCTGTCCTTTGACATTGGTTTCTGTTCTCATTGTTGTGAAAAGTTAGCATTCTAGAAAGATCTTTCATGCAGGTTATTTCTATAAAATAAAATTCTATTTAAGCTCTTATTCTACATTCTATTATAGGCTTAATTACTGCAGAAGACAGACGAGTTGGTACCACAAACCTGCACTTGGATGTATCTGATGCTGTTAATGTCATGGTGTATGTTGGGATTCCCATTGGGGAAGGGACCCATGATGATGGTAATGTTTGAGGAAAGCTGTTTTCTGTCCATTAAAAATGAATTATGTGTGTGAAAAAGAAGACTGTACCTTTTATTGTTTAAGCTTGTCATGTTTATGAGATATAACCCAAATATACAAGGCAGTTTGCTATGTCTGCAGCACATACTTAGAAGTGCAGTAATGTTTCATTGGTTTCCAACTGTGAAAGCAGCAGAGTTTTTCTAGAAACTAGTATCTCCCTGAAGAAAGCAGGAGAAAGGGTGATAAGTTACTCTTTCTTCTCCTTGTATTTAAATAATTGTGTTTAGTTCAGGTTGAATTCATGACTGAGCTTTGTGATTAGCTGTCAATTGACACATTTCCTGAATTTTGCTAAGATGAAGCTTGTTGTGCTTAGAAAGTGCACTGTATGATGCAGCAGTTGCAGTAGCAGTGGGACTGGATTTAGTGGCTCAAAATGCTCCTTCCTCTTCTGTATATAAAAGTCGGAAGCTTTGTAATCGTATCACTTTCAGAGGTTCTGAAAACAATTGATGAGGGAGATGCTGATGATGTAACAAAGCAGCGAATCCATGAAGGAAGAGAGAAACCTGGAGCATTGTGGCACATCTATGCTGCCAAGGATGCTGAAAAGATACGGGAACTTCTCCGGAAGGTATGTTGGTTACAAAGGAGGCTTGAACCTACAGGATTCCTTGTCTACCTTGCTTACAGCAGCTGAATGATACCAATTGCTATCAAATCAAGTGCATAGGTATTCTAATGCTGTCTTTGGGGACATTAATAGTTACTATGTTCCCAGGTTTTCAGCCTGGTCTAGAATTTTCATACTAATGCACGTCACTAGTTAAGACGTAAATGAGCTTAATGGAAGTAATGTCCTACCTTGAAATAGTTTGTTATGATTTTTGGTACAGAGCTTTTTGTGAGCCAGCAATATCAAGGTGCTGTGTCATGGTTTCCCCTCCACCCCATATCTTCACCCTAGGTTGGAGAAGAACAAGGCCAAGAAAATCCCCCAGATCATGACCCCATTCATGACCAAAGTTGGTACTTGGACCAGACTTTACGTAAGCGACTCTATGATGAGTATGGTGTACAAGGCTGGGCAATAGTGCAGTTCCTTGGAGATGCTGTGTTCATTCCCGCAGGTGCTCCCCATCAGGTAAGTATGCCAACTCTAGGCCTTATAGACAAATAGAATTGAATTTGAGACACAACAGAACTATGACTTCAAAATAACTGTTAGTTAATATTTCCGACTTAGGTTCCTTTTTAAACATACGCAGTTCTTAGAGGAGCTATTTGAATTGCATCTTAGTCATTATATTAGTAAAAATTATATAAATACCTGAATGATGTGTACAGTACTGTGATGGAATTAAGAAAAAAAAATTTGGGGTGGCTGGTGCGAAAACATTTCTGTGTAGTGAAACTTCAGCCAAGGGAACAGAATTCCAAAATAGTGTGGAGAACAGTAGAGAACTTGCTTTAGAGAACACTAGTGTATGTGGGAGAATAGGGAACAAGTGAGATGTCACGTATTTTGTTCCGGTTTTACCATCAGACACAATTCTGTGTGAGATCAAATAGGCTTCAGTTCCTGTTTCTGATTAAGTAAATGTGGAAGAACCTAACATACATGATGGTGGTGTTTTTGGGGGTTTTGTATGGGTCACTTAATCTTGCTGTATCTATCACTTGATATGGGGTTTTTTTTAGGTCCATAATTTGTACAGCTGCATTAAAGTGGCAGAAGATTTTGTATCTCCAGAACATGTGAAGCACTGCTTCCGTCTGACCCAGGAGTTCAGGCACCTGTCTAATACTCACACAAACCATGAGGATAAACTGCAGGTAACCATTTTATGACAGCAGTCACTAAATATATCCTGTGTTTTGCCAGCTTTGTTCAGTACTAGAAACATACGGCTAATGAAACAACCTTCCACAGCTTTGGAGGCTCTCATTCGATAAGTATTAAAAAAATAATTAATGCACCTATGTCTACAGTATTAGGTAAACAAAAATTAGTAGTAAACTTTTGGATTTCCAGAGAACTTTCACACTCTTGGACTAAGGCATGTGTCGGTATTAGTAAGTTTTTAAATGGCTGAATCCTGAATGACAGTGAAGTGTAGCAGAAAAAAAACCTACTAAAATGGAAAAAGCAGTGCTGTGTTTTGAAGAGAGATGTTTATTTGACCAAGAACACTTGTATTTATTTCTTTATTGCCTAAAGGAAAATTGCTCTGAAACTGAAGGCTTTGCTTATTTAAGTCAGGGATATAGTTTAGTGGTGAACTTGGCAGTGATAGGTTTACAGTTGGACTCAATGGTCTTAAAAGTCTTTAGCAACCTCAGTGATTCTATGATTCTAAATTAGTCCCAAACAGGAAAATTAAATGTGTTTTGCTTTGAAGAAATGTGACTGCTTAAACTAGTAATTGTGCACAGAACGTATTATGCACTGAAGTAGTACATTGTGTATGAGACAGTAAGCTCTACAGAGAGAAGGCTGCTCCTAGAAAACTGTGCTAAGTTTTGAGCCCCTCACTACAAGAAGGATATTGAGTTGCTGCAGCGTGCCCAGACAAGGGCAATGAAGCTGGTGAGGGGTCTGGAAAACAAGTCTTATGAGGAGCGGCTGAGGGAACTGGGGTTGTTTAGCCTGGAGAAGAGGAGGCTGAGGGGAGACCTTCTTGCTCTCTACAATTAGCTGAAAGGAGGTTGTAGTGAGGAGGGTGTTGGTCTCTTTTCCCAAGTAACTAGCGACAGAAGGAGATGAAATGGCCTCAAGTTGTGCCAGGGGAGGTTTAGACTAGATATTAGGAAAAATTTCTTTACTGAGAGAGCGGTCAAGCATTGGCACAGGCTGCCCAGGGAGGTGGTGGAGTCACCATCACTGGAAGTGTTCAAAAATAGTGTAGACGTGGCACTTCAGGACATGGTTTAGTGGGCATGATGGTGTTGGGTTGATAGTTGGACTTGATGATCTTAAAGGTCTTTTCCAACCTTAATGATTCTATGATTCTAAGACTGTAGGTGACCTTTTTTGATTTCACTTATGTGCGCTTCTGAAGAGTTAGTATCTGTTTAGTTTGCAAATGTTGTTGTCAGCATTTTTTGTGTATTAGTAATCTCATGCATGTAAAATGAAGGAGGGTAGAGATCTGAAGAATGGCTGTTCTTGCAAAAGTGAGTACTCAATATATAGCTTTTCTCCAGTATGTCACCCAAGAATGTCAGAATTTACCAAGTTAAGTCTCCAAACAATTCAGTGAAAAATGGCTATAAATTTCTATATGGATTTGCACAGGATTTTAAAGGAAAGCAGAAGTAGGATCAACTCTCATTGTGGAGATCCAGGTTCAAACACTGTACCTCCTCAGATGCAGTGATGCAGATGTGAAAGTGTTTCTGTAAATAAATAGATTGCAAATGAATAATGCTTATTATTTTAAAAAAAAGGTAACTGCTGGCAAAGTGGAACTCAGTACTCTTGTGGAAAGTAATACTGGTTGTATTGGTGCCTCACAGCCAAACTTTACTTTTTCTCTTTGTAATTTTTCATGCATATTTTTATATAAACATCTGTTCCTGTTTTTTATATATATTTAAAAAATACACAGAGACAAGAGCTGTCACATAAATGATACAAAACACTGAGATCATATGGACATATGATGCATAAGTTGCGCCAGGGGAGGTTTAGACTGGATATTCGGAAAAATTTCTTTACTGAGAGAGTGGTCAAGCATTGGAACAGGCTGCCCAGAGAGGTGGTGGGGTCACCATCACTGGAAGTGTTCAAAAATCGTGTAGACATGGCACTTCAGGTTATGGTTTAGTGGGCATGGTGGTGTTGGGTTGATGGTTGGACTTCATGATCTTAAAGGTCTTTTCTGACCTTAATGATTCTGTGATTCTATGACATCAGGAAGAGATTATGGTGCCTGGCAGTTAGTAGTTTAATTACACTTGCTCAACTTAGAGGTGAAATTGTTCCATTCAGTACCTAGAAACTGAATTCAAATAAAGTTCGATCAGAAAAATCAGAAACAAGATGGAGTTTTGATTATTAAATAGCCAAGCATGGAACAGATTGCTGTGAGTACGAGTGGATTTTTCACCTCTGATCTTGCTTGCCTTTCTGGAAGATGCACAAATTAGAATTTCTAGCCTCCATACAAAGACAACAGGATGATTTGTTGCATTGTCTTAATTTGCATAGGGTTAAACCATATGATTTTCTTGCTCCTTTTGGGTTTGACTCATGTGAATCTCTAAGTGACTCTGAGGACAAGGACTTTTTCCAAATCAACTCATATCTGTGACTTCATAGTGTACTTCCTCCTAGCTCTCATGAGAGAGATACTTACCTTAAAATAACATAAGTAAATATATGTTGCTTGGTGACCAGAAAATGAGTGAATAATTCAGTGCGGGTGTCTAAAATATTTGTTGTCTAACCATGACAGTTTAAAGCTGGTGCTGTTGATATTCTGAAGCAGTGACAGTATATACTTCGTGTATACATGCCAACTACTGTGAATTCAGAGGTCAAAGTTGATTGCATAGGTATGTAAGACTCCTTGTTAGTCTGTGGAAGTTAATTTTTTTTTTTCTTTTACAGGTGAAGAACATTATCTACCATGCAGTGAAAGATGCTGTTGGCACACTGAAAGCTCATGAATCCAAACTAGCTAGATCGTAGGAATTGCTAATTCCAAATGCCCTGTGAAGTAAGACTTTTGCTCACAGTATATACAGGGACTGCACATGACTGCCTCTGCAGGAGCAGAGGCTTCTCACTAAGAGCTGGTGTGGTCAGTATTACACACACTCTTCAGCCACTGTTTTCTGCTCTGCCTCAACACTGAAGGTCTAATGGAAGGTCGCACTGTTACATGCAGAATTCCAGATTCTAACAAGAGGTGCCATGTCCCTTTCCTGTGGCCTTTTGCAATTGGAAGAACATGGAAACCACTTGGTGTTCCTGCATATTATGATTAGAAATGGTATAAAGAGTGTGGATGGTTTTTTTTTTTTCCTCATGCCTAGTTAGTCTCCACAAAGTTAGAAGGAATGTGCTGGAGGTGGGTTGTCCTACTGCAGACTTAGTTGATAGCTGCTGAAGGAGTGTGACCAACGGTAGCCCAACTGCAGAAATTTAAGCAAACTTCCCATGTGAGATACAGGCCAAGGAAAAGAATAAAGCTATTCTCTGCACTCCCCTTCTTGTAGCCGTTTCTCTATACACTGTAGAGTTGCAGAAATAAAGGGAGAACCCACTTTTTTTTCCCCAGGAGACTCCAGAAATAGGAGAATTGTGTATTTAGTGAAAAACTAGGTTTGTAGTGAAACAGTTAATATTTCATGAAAGTAGATATTTTTAGTATTTTTGAAGTACCACAACTGTTCCTGGATTTTCAAGGAAAGGCGCATTACATTTAGTCTTCCTTTCAATAAAATCAAGAAGTGATTTTTAGAAAGCAGTCCAAAATAGCACAAAAACAGCCAAAGGAGAGTGAATAGAAATTGACACCCCACTTCCCTTCCCCATTTTCCTCACCCATCTTCCCCCCCTCTCCCTACACCACCCTGCTTCCTCAGAATGAAAAGTAAAAAGGAGTATAAACTCTGTTCTCATGTGGAGATGTTGTACATCTCTCCCTGCACTGGTGACTGCAGGCAATAGTTCACCCGATACCAGTGCTAGCTGAAAACATCTGTCCTTTCCAAAGTGAAGGAAAAGTTAACTTTCAGTGTCAACTTTGTCCAGAACTATTTTCAGTAAAATGTTCCTGCTTGATAGAACTGTATTCAGAATTTACTAATGTCAGCATTGATGCAATGGATTTCATTGTCCGGGTACATGGGGAAATGTATCTACCTTATATCCAGCTGTACTGTAGTGCCACCTGCAGGCCTGTTAATATGTTCACGGTTATTTCATTTTTTAAAAAATAAAAGTCATTTACTGTAACTGCCTGGGCAGTTTTGTCAGACTTATACACCGATCTTCCTGCTTTGATTTTGTCTCAGCTTTTGCCTCTGGTACTGTAGGGTACCTGTTAAATTCTTGCTCTGTGTCTGACTAGAAGGCTTGGGTGTTTTACGCCTGGCATCCCAAGTACATGCTGGGAACATGCCAAGCTACCTGCAGGTTATTGATTCTCAGAGTTTGGGTAGAGGATCTATCTTGGCATAAACAGCATCTCTTGTGCTGTGCTTCCCACCTCTCACTATCTTCCTAACAGGTTGGGGTTCAGAGCTGTCCTCTCTACTGAAGATATGGATGGGGTGGTAAAGGTTCCCTGGTTTCTGACCTTGAAAGTTGTGATGACAGCAGCAGTTCAGTTCACTGGCATGTGGCATGCTGGCAGCTTCTTATGGTGGTTACAGGGTACAAGTAGTTCACTCCTGGGCGTTCGCTGCCTTCATATCCTTGCAGCTATCCTGTGAATATGGGCTAATTTAGTCCACTACAGATGAAAAGGATTATCCCAGACCCATGAACCATTCAACTTCACCATATTCCTATTGTGCAGAATTTTGTGTGCGCTTCTGTTGTACTCTGTGCATACAACCAATTCTGAATGATTAATTATAGCTGAGATGTTTCCCTCGTGTGTGTGCGTGTGTGTGTGTGTACTAGAATTAGAAAAAGAATAAAAAGACAAAAAGCTTGGCTATGTGTAATGCGATGGCTTCGGTCATTGTCAATGCAGTGATCTACACTAAAAGTTCTTCTCGTGCTGAACCTTTATTTGGTTTGAGTCTATCAAACATTGTTTCTGTCTCTTGAATTTCCTCTTTTATTAATCACAGACTACAGTCAACCTAAAGCAATATTTAGCCACAATCAGAGGAATGATTTGCACAAAAATTACAGATTAAAATTAAGAAATACGTAGCAATCCAGATTTTAGCCCAGATGAGGATGGGAAGAATTTGTAAACTGATCTGGCAAATCAGTTCCAGTAACTTCATTTGGAAATGTTTATCCTTTATCTGGATTGTATGTATCAGGAGATGGAGACTATCGCGTCTTTTGGCAAATTTTTCCAGGTAGGTAATTTTTTTATATGGGGCACAAATTTGCATTTACATAGATTCAGAAATCACTTATCAATTCTTGCTTGTTTTCCATCAACAGAAGGTCTTCAGTTGATTAAAAGCCATAATTGTCAGCTCTTAGAATTCTGTTCAACTAATTAAATTTAGCTGTTACTGTATAGCAATTTCAGAATTTCTAAAATAGAATATTCATGTATTGTCTATCTGCAAACATGTAGGTTTTTATTAATACAAATATTAGTTTTAGTCTATATTAATCAGATATATAATGTGCATAGATAATATGACATACATATATTTATGGATGTATCTATTATCCATTACATATATTACATTTTAGATATGTGTATATATAAAACTCAGGCAACTGCAGGTGTTTGCTTTGGGGTTTTTTTTCTTTCAAACATGCTTAGCTGCTTCTCTTTGCTGTAGCCTTACATGGTGAGGGATATATTATGGTACTTGTAATTAGACTGTGAAGCTCACTGCTATCATGTTGATGATGGAAGTAATTGTGTTTAGAGCTTCTACTACATCCTTTGACAGAGTTGCAAGATTTAATTATGCTTTGTTTGAAAGTATCTACTTTTGTTAGCTTAGTAATTTAACTGGGCTCCAGAGCCTTTTTTCCCCAAGTTTGTCCTCTGTTTACCCTTTTTTCATAGCTTCATAGTCCTTTTATGTGCCATTTCACTCACCCGATGCATCTGTCTTCCAAGGTGAACAGTTTTGGAATGTAGAAGCTTTGCATAGAACCAGCTCTGTGACTCTGACTGTTCTTGTTGACTGGTGCCTCCTCTTTGTTCAGCTATCCCACTTTTGAGGGAAGATGATTCAAGCTGCCTGCACAGTTTTAAAGTTTATTCACCATGCATTTCTGTGGTGAGATAATGGTGTTCATTACTCCTTTCTAAAACATTCCTGTTGCTGCATTTCTTACTAAAACTAAGAACTGAGATTTCCAGTAGTGATGACTGTACTATCTTTCCTGAGTAGCGACAGCTGGGGCCTGTCACATAAGCATTTATACTTGTATGGTTAGGGTGCTTTCAAGGGCAATGTGTTGGCATTCTCTCTTAACAGGGTTTGTCTGAAGGGTCAATATAAGCACTCACCCTCCAGTACCCACCACTAGTTCTGTCATACTTCATATAGAGCTTATAGCAAAAGTAGCCAGCTGAAGTGATTTAAAATTGTTTAGGATGTACAATCAGTTTTTATCACCGTATTTTCTGGTTACGAATTTTAATGGGCAGCTGATATGTTACCTGCAATGTAAGCAGATTAAAGGAGACATTATAAATCAGAAATTTTTGAGCAGAGGGGAAATTAAAATTTCAGTTGCATGTCTTAAAATTCAGTTCACTGCAGTCATGACATTTGTTCTACTGTCTTGGCATTCCTAAATGGAGCTGCACAAGATCGTGGGCAGGCACCATTTTTGAATATTGGCTTTAAGCTCTGGCTGTCTTTTAGCCAGTGTCCTGTGGAACGATGGACAAGTGGAAGCAGGAATTCAGGATTATATGGCTGTTGGCCTGCCCAAGTGAATTTGGATTGCATTCACAATACTGAAGATTGGTGTGTGCTTAACCACGCAAGGGCGTACTTGGCACTGTCATTCAGCAGTTTCACAGAGCCTTCAAAATGTTATGCAGGACACATTCATCTTTTTCTCTCAGGTGAAGAGGAATAAATAATGTCCCTGGTCTGAAGATTTCACTTCTTTTCAACCCAAGAACTCCTTCCTTTTCTTGATATTGCTTAAAAATGTAGCAGTCTCCAAGGGTTAATTTTACAACACTTAATCTTTTTTCTCTGTTTATATGCACACTGAGGCGACTGAACCAAGCAACATAAATATGGGAAAAATTAAGTACTTAATACATCAAAGGTTGTGATCCATTCATTGTTCCTCTGAAAGATTCTGAGACTGCTTCTTGTAGAACCTGAGGATGTGGAATGAGAATTGGAGCAGAGGCGTTAGATGTCAAGCAGTAACTTGAATTTAGGTGCAATACAAATAAAATGAAAGAAATTACAGGCACAGGTATTCTTTTAAATTATTGCTTCTGTGTACATGTGACTTCCCTCCCCTTCCTCACTTCTGATGGCCCTTTGATAGCTCTCTGAGCTTCTACAGTTAAGAGGTATTAGTTGCAGTGTGTGACATGTACGTGCTAGTGACTTATGCATGAAGCTACTGCTTTGGTGTGTGAAAGGAGTGTGAAACTACACAGCATGTGAGTGAAGCATAGCATGGAAGCACTTGTGGACAATGCATCGTACAGGGTCTGGTCACTGATCTTATCCTCCGATTGTCAACTTCAGTGTTTTCACAAACCTATCCCCTGTCTATCCAGGATGCATAATGACCATCCAGTGACCTGCTTGTGGTCACTCTCTCCCAATGCATCTCAGAATCTGAAATCACAGCCTCCTTCTTAACTGACAGTGTTTTTAAGATCCCTATTCTCAACCTTTGAAAAAGAGCTGCACACTCCCACCAGACATTTGAAAAATAACTAGGCAGAACTCATCTTTCTTTTCTCTCATCTCCTTCATCCCCCTGCCTTACAACAGCTTTTTTTTTCTCTGTCTGCCTTTATATAAGCTAATATGAAAATGGTAAAGTGAGTTTCAAGAGCTAGATATAAAAAAATACATCTGCTTCCCCTAGGAAAGTCTCTTAAAACTAAACAGATTTCAATCACAGAGCAAAACAGGTAAAGAAGGGAAATGTTCTCAGAATAATTTCCCAATTCTAGGGCCTTACCTTCCACAACGTCAGTTTATACTGTTGGCTCACAGTTTTTCTGTTTTCCTTATCCTTTTCAGTGTTTGATGCTCTTCCATTACAATGTGCACCTTTAAGCTTTAGAAAGTGGGTTCCCATTGTGTTCTTCCACTTCACCTTTCTTCCTAAGACCCTTATTTATTCTGCTAAACTGTTTCCAGAGGCACTCTTGTGTTCCTGAGCTCCGGCTAATTGCAGTTCCTCTTCATTACAGCAGCTTCTGCCTGAACCTCAGCTTCAGCAAGATCTCTGGATCTGACCTGGCATTGTTCTAAATGTATCTTTGCTTAAGCTGGTGTACTCAGGGTGCAGTTAGTTTGATTCCCATGCCTTATTATTTAGACCCTAATAGATTGATAGGTATTTGGTCACCTATTTTAACCATTTGTAGGACACAAATTTGTCATGAGTTACTTCGGCAGTAGCATATCTACTAGAAAATATAAAGCCTTAATTTGAAAACAATCAACAAATTGCTTTCCTGGGTAGGTCTTAAGATCTTAATTATACAGCACTATACAGTATTACTAATAACTTAATAAAAATACTACTAATAAATCATTCTATTTTAATTTGACCTGCAGATGGCTTTTGTTCCAAAAATAGCCCTTCAGTACCAGTAGTTTCTCCTAGTGGGAAGGTACGTTAATGAATTAATTTCTCATTCTTCTTTATGATAGGGAAAGCAATTTGAGCTACTTATTGCTAACTGTAAATTCCTAGCTTAAAGTACCTTTCCTGAAGTTGCTTTAAAGCTCAATGTGCTGTTTAACGATGAGCTGCCCCTTAAGACATTCACAAGGCTGCCTGCTCTACTAATGTTGATGTTCATATTCTGTTGTTCTTATCACCATTTATTTCTAACACACTGTAAATCTTCATACTGCTCCTTGGCACATTAAACAGTTTAAAACACTAAGGCACATCTTATGTAGATGCCACTTACCCATCCTGCAGTTATTTAGCACTCCCATGTTCTTCATACGATGTACTTGCCAGGTCTCTGAATTTTCTGTCTTCTATTTGCATTTTCCACTCATCTGGGTACGAACACGTTATTCAAGTACCAGAGCTGTTGCCATGCTGGTCCCCGATACGAAACTGTGATTAGAATTACTTTGGTGAAGCTTGTGCATGTTTGAGAGCAGATTCCTTTTATCCTATTTGTAGGTCAGTTATGCCATCAGTGGTGTAAATTGTGCAGTCCCTTATGCAGTCATTCTGTGGCCATTCATATCCAAAAGCAGACTATGACAAAATGTTCTGTCACTGTCTGTAGCGACATTTGTGTTTTCAACTCTTACATGCAACGGAAAGTTGCTAGTATTTTGTATTTTTCATCATTGCTCATTATACTAAGATTCATGCATTAATGAGAAAATTCTTCCCTAGCAGCTCTTTGTTTTTGCTCTGCTCTTTCTTTGGTCTCTTTCCTTTTCATAAAGACTATTTGGCAAGTAATGAGACTTTGCCATAGTGCCTTCCTTCAGGGCTTTTTTTGGTTAGCTGAAGAACCACAATAGGTTTCTAGCAAATCGGTTGGCGTTTTTTTGGTTTTTGGTTTTTTTTGTTTTTTTTTTTTTTAATTAAAGAACAGCTTATGTAATGGTTATCTTAGAATGATTCAAAGATTTGTGTACTGGGCTTGATCAGTCCTTGACTGTGATATGTACATATACAGGCTGCTGGGGGGAGGGGGGGGTGTCAAAATAGGCCCACTAATTAACTCTGGCATTGTCTGAGGAAGAGGATTATTCTTAACAATACTCCTTGCTGAGTTGTTAAAAGTATTTTAACAATTTCTGCTACTCTGGTATGCTTAAGCGTACACATTCCCACCCTACAACAAGCATATTCCCCCCACCCTGGCCCGTTCAGCCTTGTCTGTGTAGTTCAGCAATCCTTGGCCTCAGCTTAAGTTTCTAAGAATAAGACGACGAGGCAACACTGAATTATCCTGGAAACTACAACTAACACCCTTCATCCCTTTGGTTTGATAACCCCGACTTCTGTATTGGCGAGTTAGTTTTGGTTTACATCCAGTTGTGGGTGAAACTGGGAGCTTGTAGGACTTTGAAACGCTTTTAAACTTAACCTGTTTGTTTGCAGCACTTTATCGCTGTTGTCTTGAGCTCCTCAGAGGCGGCAACTTTACAGAAGATGGCTTCTTCTCTGGTCTCTATTACTCTGTCTCCCGAAGTATCCGTGATCGTCATTCAGCACTTTCTCTTCTGTAGTTTTCTTACATGGCGCATATTACTCTCCTGCCATCTTACCATAGGGCCTCTTTCCTCCTGCACTGCTCTCCACCTCCTCTCCCCGGGGGGCGGCGGCGGTGGGACGTACCGCCGGCCC
>NW_010515526.1:0-1063 GCF_000687285.1 Phaethon lepturus
AGTCAGACAAGACAATAAACGGCATTGACCTTATCATATTGGTCGTATGCATCGTGTCCGAAACTTCCGCGTCACACCTCCAGTGTTTTGGAACTTCTCTCCCGAACAAGTGCAGAATCCTGATAAACTAGCAGAATATTTGGAAGCAGTATGCTGCACAAATCACTGCAATGTGCTGGGGCCTGGCCCATGCCTACCGAGCTCTATTTAACACTGTGCAAAGTTTTTGTCAATCCCTTTGTCAGCAGAGTGCAGGCCACAGTTTGCTTTCACTTGGAGGGGTGTCCAATACACCTGGAATCGACTGCCCCAGGGGTGGAAACACAGCCCTACCATTTGCCATGGGCTGATTCAGACTGCACTGGAACAGGGTGAAGCTCCAGAGCACCTGCAATACAGTGATGACATCATCGTATGGGGCAACACAGCAGAAGAAGTTTTCGAGAAAGGGAAGAAAATAATTCAAATCCTTCTGAAAGCTGGTTTTGCTATAAAACAAAGTAACGTCAAGGGGCCTGCACAGGAGATCCAGTTTTTAGGAATAAAATGGCAAGATGGGCATTGTCAGATCCCAATGGATCTGGTAACAGCTATGTCCCCAACAACTCGAAAAAAGGAAACACAAGCTTTCTTAGGCATTGTGTTTTTTTTGAGAATGCATATTCCACATTACAGTCCGATTGTAAGCCCTCTCTATCAAGTGACCCGGAAGAAAAATGATTTCAAATGGGGCCCTGAACAACAACAATCCTTCGAATAAATTAAACAGGAAACAGTTCATGCAGTAGCCCTTGGGCCAGTCCAGGCAGGACAAGGTGTTAAAAATGTGCTCTACACCGCAGCCGGGGAGAACAGTCCTACCTGGAGTCTCTGGCAGAAAGTATCAGGGGAGACCCGAGGTTGACCCCTAGAGTTTTGGAGTTGAACAATATGTCCTGTTTACTGATGAGTCCTGTTGTATTGTAGGAAAACATCGAAGGTGAATAGCTGCTGTATGGAGTCCTGCACAACGAGTTGCAGAAGCTACTGAACGACAAGGTGAATCAAGTCAGTTTGCAGAGGT
>NW_010515527.1:0-18186 GCF_000687285.1 Phaethon lepturus
AAAACTAATAAATTCTTCATGATTCAAAACCATACTATAACACTGAAATATCAAATCCTTGTTGAGAAGCTGAGAATGTCTTTTTGTGTGTTAATTATGCAGTGGGCAGATTAGCAGAATGAAAATTAACAAGCCTTTACTGTATCATTTACTTAAGTCTTTGTATTTCAGATTTTACTCAAGTGAAGAGCTCCATCTGGCCCTTACAGTTTTAGTAGCGCTAACCATGCAATAGTTGTATTGTAAAAAAGTAAAGTAAAAGCAGGGTTAGAAGTACCACTGCATTGTATGATATCACTGGTTTGTCCTTAATCCTTCAAAAGATGACTGAATCTTAATTAATTTTTAAATAATTAAAATTATTATTATAATCATATTTTTTAAAGTATCTGCACTAGTTCAATACACAACCTGAGTTGTTTTCTCCTCTTTTTTTAGTATCTCCCCAATGCCTTTGCAAATAATTGTTTTGTTACTTACAATAACCCAATAGAGCAAGACATGACTAGTCCTACCATGTCCACTTGGGACAGTAAGAAACACACCCCTATGTGGCCTCCTATGTCTTGAGAAAGAAAAGAAAAGGAAGATTAATTCATGTGGTGGGACCTTCCACATTACCTCTTTAGCGCCCACAATAGGATTGTGGAGGAAAACAACTTGCTGAGGTGAGAAGACTCCTTGCTTTTTTCTCATCTCCTGGGAAAAGAGGCAGGAGAGGTAATCTGAGATGTTTTGGAATACACTTCTCATTTCTGTTTGTTCCTCTGCCACTGTTATGTCTAAACCAGACACATTTGTAAATCACTTTGAAAATTATTAGGAAGACGGATCTTATACCTACAAGGACATCACGCAACAGAACTGCTTATTTTACAGGATAACAATGAGAACCCTGGAGCTTCTGAGTCAGGAAGAACCATCCTCAAAGATGACCATGACCATGGTACACTCTCCATAACCAGGAAAAAGAATTCATCCCTGCATCTGTTTTCTATTCATCATTTTATTTTATTATTTTGCGAAGAACCTCTGGATTGAGTGATCCAGGCCTTTTTTTGCTCTCATTGGTAACAAAAAGAAAGATAAGAAAATAAAACCATATTTAAGCTGAGAGTGTAAAACCTGCAATTCTAGCAGTGAGAGATGAGTTTTCGTTATTTTCACAGAGAAAACTGTTATTGCTACTTCATGTATTAGCCTGAGTTATAAAATATCTCTTCCACATCTGCTAGGAAACATGTAAATCAAGTTCCTATGTTAAGCAGCATAATGGTCAACTTCGATTATGCTTAGCGTTCTTTGAGAGTTGTCTGCCTTCCATCCTTCCCCAGAACTCGACACCTTTCTTGCTAGGCAGTCCTCCAAAGACTTGAGACAGTTGGGACATTGGCAGGATAGTCGAATGCATTATCAGAAATTGTAACTGACTTCATTAGTAAATTATTACATTAATTAATATATTTGTGTCCGTGGCTGATTTCTTTTTTTTTATTTTTTTCCCAATAAAGGTGGTATACGACCTTCAGTTAAGCACATGACACTGCCAATGTTTTTTTGTCATACTAAGTTCTGTAGATGTTAAAACTAATTGCACCCCAGGGCTATTATGTTATGCATGAATACGTACTCAAATGAACGATGGTGTTTGAGACAGAAAGAAAAGAGATTTAGATGTATTCCCAATGATTGCTTCTAGTAACATGATAACTGACATGATACCAAATTACAGGATTTCTAATCAAGGATAACAAAGAGTTAGCATTTTTTGTCTATCAAGCTTTTCTTACATTTTTCTGCTTCTGAAAGTTCTTCCATGGTAAAAAAAGTTCTCTTTCAAAGTATTTTTTGTAAGAGTAGCTGGGACAGCATCAGAAAAGGTGATCTGAAATTGGAATTTTTAAATCAGAAATGTTATCACAAAAATAGTCATTCATGATTCATCTTATCTGCTGTTCAAGACTGAATTAGTTAAGTCTCTGGAGGATCCTGCAATTAAGCATGTTGTGCTGCAAACATCTGACTGCTATAGAGATAACTTTACGTAGCGTAAGGCAATCTGGCTCAAACACCAGGTAAACTGGACAAAGTAAATTAGCCTAAGCTTATTATGGGCTACACCATTTCCAGCAGCAAGACGAAATATTATTCTAGGGTTTAGCTTTCTAGAGCCCAACTGAAATGTAGAGGTAGCCTCAAGTTTAACACCAAGTGATACTCAAGACCACAATAATAAATAAAATGTAGGCATCCCACTGGCTAAGAAGATGTCCCCTCGCCCCAGGAGGGCAAGCCAGAGCACATATGCAGATGCTCAGTAACCTGTATGATTTCTGAAGACAAGCAGGTGGTTTACAAGGCAGAGGACTATGCTGCTGCAGACTCTGTAAGGAACCAAGACCTGGGTGTAAGGGTATGGCTCAAACTTTCTAAGTTTGATTTCTGAACCTTTCAAGATCAAGCAGCCAGGCCCCACTGAGTTACAGCAGCCCTCAGAACTGCCCTTCTAGTGAGTACAAAATTACTGAGTCTGTCCCCTCTCACAGCACAGTGCATTTTTTTCCTAACAGTCCTGCCTATAAGTCAATGACAGTGTGCTTCAGTTCCCTCAGCAGTCTTTGAGGGGTTCAGGTGTACACCTTCACCTCCAGAAGGAAGACTACATGCAGAACACAAGAGTCCTAAATGTGCTGGAAGCCCCACGGCAGCTGTCCTGAAGCTACCCTTCAGTAGCCACAGAGCTGGACAAGCAGCCCGGCTCTACAGGGCAGTGGTGGTCCTCGGTGGCCTCTGATGGAGCCTATCCAAGCAGAAGGCCAGGGCCTGCTTGTCTGTTAGACAGGATTCACAACTGGTATTATAACGCAGCTGGATTCAACAAATTCGGATTAATGTGAGATGATACATTGTATGAAGATGGTGACGTAAAAGCAGCACTGAAGAGACTTCCAGAACAGTCTTGTCTCATTTGTCTGTTTGTTATTCACCCAAACCATTGAATCTAACAAGGCATAAACAGTCCAGTGAACACAGATCAAACTCCAGATCTCGCACGCACCATGTCAGTGTTCTTAATCAATAAGCTAAAGATTTGCTGTCCCACTTATCCGTTTTCATTCTGGCCATCAGCGTTAGGCAGTGATGGAAAGTAGACTCTCGGACTCCCTTCTTCTGAATTTAGATATCTATGTTTTATCAGACGAAGTGGTCTGTCTGTACAAATGTCATTGGCTGTCCCCGTTCATTGGGAGCTATGACTTCCCTATATGTGACGACGCAAACTGGCATCCCTGAAAATTCAGTCTGGCTGGTGGGGGCTTCTAGGAGACCTGCCTGGCTCCAGGTGCAGGCAAGAGCCATTCTAACTTCCAAGTGCAAGATCATTTATATGGAAAGAGTGAGGAATGAAAACCCTCTGCGATTTTGTAGTTAATGCTCCTACTTCTGTGAAAGTATCATGGGATTTATTCAAGTGACCGAGTCCGGTTTATTTCATATACATATATATATATATATAGTCTAAAGGAAAATATTCCTTCTCCAGTACTTTTACAGTATTTTGTTTATGCCTTCCTCATAAATACATTAACTTTATAATAAAGACTGGAATGCAAAGAAATGAGGATAGCGAACTGAACTACCCGCTGTATTATAGGCCTGGTTTAGATCTCATTTGATCAGTATGTGTTAGAAGGAACTCCTCAGAAGTCCAGAAAGTCACACTGGCATAAAACTGGTATAGGGCCTCTGGCTGGAGATTACTTATACATGAAATTACAGTTTTAGCCCTCTGCTTGGTTTATATAAGTTTATATAAGTGCGGCATAAGGAGAGGTAAGAAATTATGAAGTCGGTGACTGCCATGTAAAAAAATTCACTTGTCAGGGTAAGAACAACCTGACACTGTCTAATAATAAAGTTCCCTGCATCCTAATGTCCTCTTTCTGAGCCCTTTGCAGAGAGTCATATTTTATCAGACACGAGATAATTAATAAATCAAAATGAAGGTAGAGAGCATGACCCAGGGCAAGAATCTGTTGTTACTATTCACACTATTACTAGCACCAAGTGCCTCTAACCCCTCAACTGGAGTCCTGGAACCTGAGTTAGATACCTAACCTCTCAGAGCCATTTAGGTGAAAAATCAGGCACCTCCAAAAGATGGTCTCAAAAAAATCACAGTGACGGGAAGCTTCCTAAGGAGCTGGGAATCTCCTATGTCTAGCTAATAGGAAATGTCAATCATGTCTGCAATCCCTTCTCTCCTCTGGAATTTCAATTCCCAGGTCCGGGCTGTGAGCAGACAGACACTCCCTTTCCACTTGGGACCCTCTGCCCCAAATCCTGTCCTGAGGGAAGCTTTAGCAATTGCTCTTTGAGCAGACCTCATTGTTTTAGTTCAAAAATAAATCCAAAGGAGGAACCACATGTAATAGCTTAGCGGTTAGAGGCGCTCCCCGAGGAGAATGAAGAGGGACCATGCCCTCCTCAGCCTGAGGGGACATCAAATTAGCAGCTCCAGGAGCTTCTCCAGCCACCGAGCCCCGGGGGTGCCTGCTTCCTCCCGCTCCCCTCCACGCCGCACACAGCTGAGCAGCGCGCGGCCGAGGGCGAAGCAAACGCAGCTTTTACGGCCAACGCCGACCAGCAGGATGTTTAATCTGACTCCAGCCAGCAAAGCGGTCACTGGCCACAATTCGTACTGCCTTCTTGTTCCAACTTCCGCAGAAGGAGAATTTACAACGTCATAGTCCTACCTGTTATACGGCAGCGAGGATCCCCGTCAATATATTTCTTACAGCAACAGTCAAATCTGATTCCTCCAGTAGCATTGTGAAGGAAAACACGGAAATATTAATGTCTTCCAAACTGACAGATACCATCTGAACAGTAGCACCTAGCTGCTGCTAATCACTGTTACTGTGACAGTACCATCTCCTTTCTAATATTGACCATTCTTTTTATTTTTTTCCAAAATTATTTTCGCCCTTCACCCTTCTTAACTTTTGTAAGAGTACTTTTAAGGTACAGCAGCACTTGAAATATTTCTCATACAGTGTTTAAATAGAGAGGAAAAATAACACACCACTCTATTGTAAAACAATTGGCAATATTTTTTAGCAAAAAAATGAATGAACCAAACTAGCTAGGAAAGCAAACCTCACTGGTTTGTGAATAACCATATCTAGTGGTTTGCGATTAAATTAGTATTAGTATTTTTTAAAAAAATGGCAGCAGTCTCTTAGGATTTCTCTTATAGTTCTTTTTTTTTTAACATGCTATATCTGAACACTCCAAAGACCAATCTAACTACATTTCATCACATTTTCTATATTCGTTCACTATGCATTATATCACATCAAAGGTCAGAATAACTTTTTTTTCCTACTCAAGAACAGTAGATTCTAATATCAAATATCTTTCAAAGAAAAAGCAGATAATTAGTAGATGGGATAAGCAGAAGATCTTATCTCCAGAGAATTCACTCCTCACAGATCTCTAATTAAACCAGAAGAAATTGTATGATGTGCATATGCTGTTAAGCGTTAGCACAAGTAAAACTTGAAGAGAGATGGTACAAAGTGACACAGGATATTTTATTTGCTTGTTTCTCAACACTTCATGCAGACAAGACCTTTACTTTCACTTCAGCCACTAATCAGCTTGTCTGGTAACAGGATGGTTTTTTTGTTGGCATTATTAGTAATTATTTGCATTGCCTTTGTACTTAGGAGACTTATTTGCAAACTGAAGCTATGCTACTCCTGCCAAAAAAGCAGGCTCTGCTTCAGTGAGCTTACAATTTAAGGACATGTCTATAATGTATATGAGACTACTGCTTATGATCACACTATTCCTTTTAGAGTTATTACAGGTTTTTTCTCTCTATTCTGCAGTTAGCCTTGTAAATATTATGGAGATGTACCTGAAATGTATGATAAGAGACAGCAGATACATACAGACATGTGGGGGAATACAAATAAAACGAGACAATATTGGTCGCTCAGGTTGATAGGGGTTAAAGCACATTCGTACAATAATTTTGTCAGCTGTTTGGTAAGATTTATGGCCCCAAACAAAAGGTTTTTGAGGAGGGGTTGAAAGGAGGATGATAAAGCAGCTACGTATGTAGTTACAGGGAGATTTTCCCCAGCACACAGAGCAGAGGGAGAGAAAGTACAAAGGTGACTGAAGAGAAGTGAATCATGAAGACTCAGGTGTGAACAGGGAGGATACAGAGGGGTGGAGACAGGCTCTGGAGAACCTTAAGAGTGAGGGCAAGCAGTGCAAACCTCACACAACACGTGGGGAAAAGTACAGAGAAAGGAGCAACTTGATCATCTGAAGGATTGAAGAAATGAGTGAACAAAACTATCTTAACACCATTTGACATTGAGACCAGACTGCATCGTCAAATTTGGACTAAGACATGCTGTCATTAAAGTCTTAGATGACTGGTGCTTGGTATGCAAGTGTAAGGAGTGGGTACCATGCAGAGGTATCTGCTACTTGTTTAGGACAGATGAACTTTCCTACTGTATGTCATTGCTTGTGGTTATTAAACATCCACAGGAGTTAGATTCACAGTGACCTTAAAATTACATTAAACCAGTGGACAAAGCTACTTCTGCAGACAGAAGAGTGAGATTGGCAGCTCAAGAAGATAATTCGTCTTCTCCTTTAAGAGAGCTGATGTGAATCTCCTTGCTAATAGACACAATCAAAATCTTTCTAAGCACGTTTTTGAATGACTTTGTTGAGTTACATTTTTTTAATTCCATTTTTTTAATGCACTGTCTCTGTTACATCCAGGCTTCCTGTCTCTTCCTGTTCTCTAAAGGTTATGAAGTTAATTTATCAAAGTGGTTTTAAACATGAAGTGGTAATGAATATTTACACACGCTATGTCTCTCTTTGATGAGATAAAATGTGAGGATTTATTAAACAATTTTCCAATTAAAGATAGGCTGCAAAGAACAAAAAAATACATCATTGGGCAGAGTACAGCAGGACACACGGAGATGTTAAAAGCTTATGAATTTAGGGAGTATTGACCTGCCATAATACACCATACACCATTCCTGAAAAATCCAGCACTGTTTTACTATTAACTTTTGATATGACTTGCCCTTTCTGTGAGTCTTAGTGGGTTTGTAACCTGTGGTGCAAATTTCTTAGGACATTTCCAGCTGAACATCTGTTGTAACCAGCGGATGATTTTTCACATAAAAAAGTGTTTTTTTGTTGATCTAGAAGGTATAGCATGCAACAGGAGGACCAGTAGAAAAATGGTATTATTTTACCTGTGTTGGAGAGGAAAGGTGTTTTCTTTTGATGGTGTTGGTGGTGGTCATGTATAGAGATGTCAAGAGCTGAGTAAACAGTTTAAATGCAAAACAACTTGTTTTACTGGCCATACAAATTCTGGGAAATGGTACTCAAGTCCTACATTATGTCTGTTTTATATTGAACAAAATACTTATGTAGACACAAATATATAGGACTCTTGGGTCATTCCACTTCTTATAAGGAAACCTGAGTAATGTCAGTATTCCCAAAAACCAGTGGGCAAGTTCACAGAACCACTGTCAAGTTGAAGAGTTTGCCCAACCTTTTCCTTCCATTATTCCACGTATTCTAATTACGAAGGGTCTGTCATTTCCAGTTTATTGTAACATTCAGCTCAGCAGCTAGTAGGAACAGGGGAAAGGAGAGTCCACATTCTTCTCCTTGAACTCCAAATTACGCTCATGCTCAAGAAATTTTTCAATTTATACAATGATCAGATTTACCCACATATAAAGCTTTTTTTAAACTCTTTAACAAATGGTGAAAAAATAAGTTTCCTTTGTCTTCTTTCATATCCAGCACTATTCTTATTACTGAGGGCTACAAGTGCTAGTTCACATTCCTGAGCCACTAAAATAAACCAGGCAAATACAGTGAAAATGAGTTCTTTATCAAACATCACTAACAAATACATACAAGGGCCAAAAGGCATCTGTATATTTTAATTTTTTGAAAAAAGACATGCATTTACTATTCAAATGCAATAAGCAGTAAACATAATCAGACTAGGTTCAAATAGTCCATCTGTAGGCACGTTACCTCATATGGTAGCCTTCTTGCCAATTGCTAAGCTACCACCCACATGTGAAGGCATAAGAATATACATAGCTGAGAAGTTATTAGGCATTGCCAATGTATTGCACATTACTGCTCTATTTTAACCCTCAGTAAAGCAGTATTATAGTTTTTATACTTCAATATCAATTTCAAGACATGCTGTGTCTTCTCAAAAAATGATACGACATGACAAAAAAGAAGTCAAGATCACCTGTCTTAGAAATGGAACAAGAATTTTCTTCAGCAAAATGAACATCATCCAATTAGAATCCTTCTAAAATCTGCTGGGTTTTTTTTTCATTTTTTTTCACCTGCCTGTTTTCAGTCAGGAAAGGCAAAATCTCAGTGTCAGCTTCGCACACACTGTCTGAAGCTAATGCAAATGAAACTAGTTATTAGCTTAGGATAAAGGAAATATATCTTGACAAATAAGGTTTTTCGTCAACTATGTATAAAACCTTTGACTGATATACATTCACAACTGGGCTTGAATCTAGATGCACTTTTCTCCTTAAGCACAGGTGGTAAAGCACAAAATGAGGTTATAATTTTTAAGGGGTAATTTATAGCAGAGTGAACAATTGATGTGATTTCACCTTCCAAAATATGAGGGTGATGTCAGACAGTTGACTTAATCTGGTCAAAAGAAGTAAGTGAAATTCTTTCTACTGTTCTTGTCAATGAGAAGCCAGTTGTCAGCCTATATTTGTATTGATGTAGTCATTAGTGCATAGATCCTAGCATGAATTTCTGCATTCAGAAATCTCATATTGAGCAGGATTCATCCTTGCATCAGTTTGAATAAAAAAAACCAAACCATGTTAAACTGTGATTCAGTATCATTCTGATGTTTCATACCCAACACCTCCAGCCTGGTGAAACTCAACTAGGGCTTAGAGCATTTTGTATCAGGCAACCCTCTGAAATCTGTTACATGACAGGTTTTCAGCTGTGGTATAATTTCAGGTTGCATCTATCATTGCAAGTTTCTACAGTATATTTAAGAGGCAGATGGGCAACACATTTCAATGATATGTGGGCCTCAAAATGTTTCACTGCCACTTTCTTTAATAAACTACCTTTAATACATTAATACACTTACAAAATAATAAATATAAATATTATTTAACATTATTAATTAATACCAATAAATTAATGAAGTCATAACCAGGTATAATAGTAAAAATGTAATTAATGCAGAGTATAGCTGCTGGTAAGTACTTCATAGTTTTCATAAATATTAAACAAATGGAATCATAACACATTTTAGCAAAAAATAATTGGCAAGTAAATTCAAGAAGGGATTGCCTGCATCTCTACTCACTTCTGGCATTTTGGAAATTATCTCTACTAATTATGTCACAATCTCTCAGGTTCTCCATGGAGATCCTAGCTGGCAGCAGAAAGATAAATATGTACCAGATAATATTAGTCTAAATTAAAACTGCTGTCATTGTAATTGAAGGAAATATGAACATAGGCAAATTCAGCTCCCTGAAATTTAGAGCCATCACCTATTCAAGTCAACGGGTCAGCATTAATTTTAATTTAGGCTTGTATTGCAATAGATAATGAAATCTTAAAAAGCAGCAGAGAAGAAGTTTATATGGTTAAAGTTTTAAATCCAAACGGATACATACATCAAGTCCAATCTCACACCATCCCAGCTCCCCCTCCCAACTCTGTCCACGTTCTCCTGGAAGCATATACTCACTTTCTGCTGCCTCCAGTGCCAATACCCTGGCAACTGGCTGGTCTTTGCACACAGTCCCTCCCCAGATGCATCAGCACCCCAGTTCAGACCAGTCCATAGCAACTGCTGACATGACAGGATCCCAGGAGTTCCTGAACTGAAGCTGACATCCCAAAGCACCTTGAAGGAACTGAAGAATAACCCAGTTTTCCACCCTCAGGACTACTTTTTGCATTTACAGGCTGCTGTTCAGCTTCACACACCCCTTCCGCTCTCACTTTAAGAGAAAGAAGTAGTAATCAGTTCAGTTAACCTTAAACTGATTGTTTGTGAGACTAGCTGTTGGAAAACATTAACAGCCCCAGTCATCACTATGTTGTTCAGAAAATCCTTCTCATATCTGAAAAAAACTTATGAGCAGGATCAGTTCAAAATTTGGCCCCAGTTGAACGGGATGAATGCTTCTTGGTGAACCTACATGAACAAATGTGTGATTTGGTGGGGTGGGGTGTCCATTTCTTAACACACAACAAGGATCCTTAGCCAACCTAAAGCTGGCATTTACGTACGAAGGACAAGAGTAAGGCTCCAGTCACCATGATAAAGCACTATCTTGCCCCTGATTTCTAACTCTGCCACAGAATTCCAGTCGGAGTGTGGACAAACTCACAGCCCAAACTCTGTCTCAGTAGCCTGTTTTTAGACCAGAGGCTGTGCTTCCTTGTATCTGAAGGAGTAAACAATTTGCAGCCATGCTATATCTGTAGGAGAGCCAGATTTGACAGACATGTTGGACGGGGCTCTGAGCAACCAGATCTAGTTGAAGATGTCCCTGCTTACTGCAGGGGGGTTGGACTAGATGAGCTTTAAAGGTTCATTCCAACCCAAAGATTCTATGATTTTATGATTTATTTTGAAGGAGGAATTAGGAGCAGTCCAGCTGCAATGGCTTCAAGTTGCATCCTGGCTAATTTATTTTGCTCTGCAGAGGTAGGTCAATTTTCTCTATATTGTGCTTTATATTCACAGACATTGCTACACAGGCTGGTGAAAAACATCGGACCTGTTCTCCTACTAATGCCTTGCCTCCGTCCAGCTGTTTGCTTTTTCTGGCATACATGACACCCATGTGTTTACGTTGGTTCGAAGAGAACTGACCCCCAAGCAGCATCAGTACAGTCAATTCCGATGAGTTCAATGGAAGCATTGATGTTTAGGTCAGTGAATGTAGGGTCAGACTGTCCAACATTCAGAGAAACAATTAACAGGCAAAGAATAAACTGACACATGTTCCTGAAGGCTTCAAGGAGAAGAATGAGAAGGAAGCACCTTTTACAGCTCAATTATCAAAGGTTAAAAGCTTAGGACATCTGATTGCAGGCCTTGTAAGCCTCATTGATCTAGGACATACCTGCACGTTAAGCAATGAGGAATCTTTTAATTGATCATCCCGATTAGACACGAAACTTAGGGCTGAGCCAGCTGGGCATCGAGCTCTACCCAGGCTGAAAATCAGAAGTCATGTCTAATTTAAACATTTCTTTTTCCCACTGCATTTTACACTTTATATTCTGTGTTTATCCCTATCTGCCAAAACTCTTAGCTCCTCTGCACACTAACAGCTAGATATCAACATCAGTCATTCCAAACTCAGACAATGCAAAATCAATTTTGCTTCCAACATTTGCCAAGCCCGCAGACTATGTTTGTGTCAGCTTTTTTAAGTCATCTGACTTTTTTCCCCATTGCCCTGTTTGCAACAGTGAGGGGGTCAGCATTTTCGTTTTAGGTAAGATTTTTTTTTTCAGGCAGGATTTTTTTTCTTTGTGCTAGCACAATTTCTTTGATTCAGACATCTTCAAATGCTTTACAATCATGCAGTTACCTTATTGCATGACAAGGGTTTTTTGTATATTTTCTGTCTATATAGCTACATTTATACATATTATATATGTGTATATATTTATACACAGAAATAATATAACCCGCGTGAGGGACAGGATGCCATCCAGAGGACAAGCTCAAGGAATGGGCCCATGTGAACCTCATGAGGTTTCAACAAGGCCAATTGCAGGGTCCTGCACCTGGATCAGGGCAACCCCTGGTATCAATACAGGCTGGGGGATGAAGGGATTGAGAGCAGCCCTGCTGAGAAGGACTTGGGGGTCCTGGTGGATGAAAAGCTAGATATGAGCTGGCAATGTGCACTCCATAGCCCAAAGGGCAACTGTATCCTGGCCCGTATCCAAAGCAGCGTGGCCAGCAGGTTGAGGGAGGTGATCCTGCCCACCTCCTCCACTCTCGGCTGGGTGCCCCCCAGGACAAGAGAGACATAGACGGACTGGAGCGAGTCCAACAAAGGCTGCAAAGATGCGGGAGGGGCTGGGGCACCTGATGGGGGAGGGAGGGCCGGGGGGGCTGGGGATCCTGGCCCGTATCCAAAGCAGCGTGGCCAGCAGGTTGAGGGAGGTGATCCTGCCCCTCTCCTCCACTCTGCTGAGACCCCACCTGGAGTCCTGTGTCCAGCTCTGGAGCCCTCAGCACAGGAAAGACATGGACCTGTTGGAGAGGGTCCAGAGGAGGGCCACAAAAATAAACAGAAGGATGGAACTACTGTCCTCTGAGGACAGGCTGAGAGAGTTGGGGTTGCTCAGCCTGGAGAAGAGAAGGCTTCAGGGAGACCTTATTGCAGCCTTCCAGTACTTAAAGGGGGCTTATAAAAAAGATGGGGACAGACTTTTTAGCAGAGCCTGTTGCAACAGGACAAGGGGTAATGGTTTTAAACTAAAAGAGGGCAGATTTTCACTAGATAATAAGGAAGAAACTTATGGTAGATGCCCCATCCCCAGAAACATTCAAGGTCAGGTTGGACAGGGCTCTGAGCAACCTGATCTAGTTGAAATGTCCCTGCTCACTGCAAGGGGGTTGGACAAGATGACCTTAAAAGGTACCTTCCAACTCAAAGATTCTATGATTCTATGATTCTATATATAATCTGTATACCATACGCATGCATATAGACATATGTAAAATAATACTTTTTATTATATGATTATACAACTCTATATGTGGATGACAGCTAGACACAATCTTTCAATGAAGTTTTAAAGCAAGATAAATGCATGGTTATAAAATACGTGAACAGCTGTGAGTCAAAAATCCTGTATATAGAGAGTTATCATCATTGTCCCTACTCATACCTGGATAAACTATAGCACGTAGTAACTTTCTCAAGATCATTCATCAAATCATGAGCACAGTTGGGAATGGGCGAACCTAGCCATGAGATACACTTTATTTTCGGTGCTATATATTGAGAGACAGAACGTATTAGAGAGGGTACTGATATAACAGTGTCAAACAAGTCTGTTTCTTTCTTTCCCTGATTTCCTTATTTTTTGGCAGAAGCGCTTTTTTTTGAATGTTTATATTCCCCTTGTAATATAGTGCTTCAAAACAAACGTGCTGGAAAGTTAAAGTGCAGGAAGATCAATGAAGCTTTTTAAATGGTTTCTAAAAATGTGATAAATCTTTCTTCTAGTTTCTTCTATAATAAGCACAATGTTTAGTAAAGTAGTTAAAGCAATTTTGGGCTCCTGTAAATCTGACTTAAGCTGTTCTAGCATTAATATGGAAAGGAACATTAAAGAATTAGAAGCATATGTCTTAGCAGCTTTGACTCTATAGATGAATTATTCTCAGCCAATAAGCATATTCTAAGGCACTCAAGGTATTTCTTTTTTGTCTGATTAAACCGCAGTTAAGAAAACATATAGTTAAAACATTTGTAGCCTGTGATTCGTAATTTAGTAAGGTAGTAGAGAGATCTCTAACGACAAGTCAGGTACACATAATGCTTTCTTAACAGAATGTTAGTGCACATTTTAAAAAAAGTGTTATCACAGTTTGGCAGCTAGGGATTCACCGATCTTCTGCATTACCTGCTCTTCCCTATGTTAGTACCACAGTTTTGCAGCAGTTCCAGATATCTTTTGGTCACTGCATGCACAGATGCTATTAAATACAGTTAAATTAACACTACTTTGCAGTCTATGTCACATGGTCTCCATAACATCAAGTCATCTAAGTAGTATGAATTGGTTAACATATTTTATGGCTGAGCCATGTTAATGAATATTAAATGTATTTTAATAAAAAAAAACACCTCAATATGTTAGATTTAATAGGTAACTCTTAGAAAACTAAAATGCTTTTCCGTACTTGAAAACAGAGTCATCTGCGTGTTTGTTACTGTGTGAATATGAATATTCTGATTAAACTGGTGTAGCTGTTGCTCTCTGTTACTCAGTGTTTTCAGAGCCTGGGAACAGATGGTGCACCACCTGACTCTGCACACTCTAATGTAAGATTCATTGTGCTTCACAGGAAATCAAAGATCAAGCAACATTGCAGAAGGTGAAGCAGCACCTCAGCAACCAGCAACACAGTATGGTACAGTCAAGTGGTGGAGCAAGAAAATAAGGAGAGAGGAGAGAGAGAAAGAAAGAGAGAACAGAAGCAAGAAAGACTTAGCTTGATTTCTGAGGTTTATTTTCTTTCTTCTTTCTCATTTTTTTTCCTGCTTTTTCTTTTTTTGTTGTTGTTTAGGTTTTGTTGGGGTTTTTGTTTTTTTTTTTTTTGAGCTCAAGTCTATTCTCTGTTCTTTGGGAAAAGGATCAGATGGTTCCCAAGATGAAACTTTAATCCTTAGGTTGTCAAAAGTTCAGACCTGCCAATCAAAATCTGAATGTTTACAAGCAAGAGAGTTATTGGATTTGCTTGCTTGCTTCAATTTCACTGTAACAAATGTCTGTTTGTAACATTAACAGCTTTACAAATATTTAAAAGTTCATTCATAATTTCAGATGGCTTTAGAGCTGTAAAGAATTACAGTTGTTAGTCACCTGCCTCTCTGCACTTGCCAACCACTCACAGCATCTCGCCCATCCTTCCCTCCCTTTGCCCTGACTTTCTCTCCCTGGACAGCACACTTGGGCTTGGCCACTCCTTAAAGGAATCCAGAGTCTGCAGATGTTTTGTTACA
Source organism: Phaethon lepturus (assembly GCF_000687285.1). Taxonomy (NCBI): domain Eukaryota; kingdom Metazoa; phylum Chordata; class Aves; order Phaethontiformes; family Phaethontidae; genus Phaethon; species Phaethon lepturus. The sequence goes on from NW_010515527.1 coordinate 14,865, forward strand.
TGCAAAAAGCCAGCCCTCTCCCCTAGCCCTAGGCTATACGAAACCAACAGGGGGAATTAAGCACTGAATTGAAGGGCCTTCCTTCAAATCACTTGCCAACTCTAAATCTTTCGGATAAAGGCTGGGAGCTTTTTCCTTGGGAACCTCCACTGATGTCAAATGATACAATTTCAAGCGAAAACTGAGTGTCATTCTGATGCACCTTACACACACATATTCAGGAACTAAAAACAACATCGAGCCCACCTGGCATTTTCTGGTGCCCAGTACAGCACCATGCTGAGCATCTTTCACACTGCTCATAAGAAGCACGTAGCTATCTGAAAGGATCATCCCCTACTTTCTCATTACTCAAATGCAGGAATTTGCATAACTCTATAGCCTTAATGTATATGTATGCCCGTGTCCTACCCCCTGCCTTGCGTCTAAGCCTGATCTTGACTAAGTGAAGTCAATAGCAAAATTGTTTTATGCTCAATTTTAAGTTCACCAGAACAGACCTTGCAGTAAAATACCCTAGGGCTGTCTGTCTGAAGTGTGTAAACACTGCAGCGTAACACATAGCTAAAGCATGTATCATAGCGACGAAAGTAAGGAAAGGCAGGATCACTTGAAAGGGTTGTCCAGCAAAGGGTACTCAGCAAAGAAAAAATGCACTCAGTCCTCAGACCCCTTTGTGTGCCCAGCCTGCATCTAGGTATCTAATACTTAATGAATTCAAAGCAAGGTGGCATTTAAATGTCTTTGAGGATCTGGCCAAAAAGACTAGCAGATCAGCAAAATTATTAAAGGCATCAAGAAATCCAAAAAAGGTGTTGTTATTACAGAACTCTGATGCTATAAAGAAGATCAGATCTAGGCATAAAACTACAGCAGAAGTGGGCAGCAGCCACGACTCCACCGTCTCTTTTGCTTATGCCGAGTCCCAAGAAAGTCAGGCTTGTAGCTGCCACTTAAAGTTTGGAGTGTATGGGTGGTGACTTCTGGAGGGGAGGGATCACCAAGAAGCAAAAGTTCCCACCCTATCCTCTTATTCCTCCAAAAACATCACAAGCAGCTAGTCCAATTTCCCATAGCCTGTCTTGCTAGCTTTCCCTTTTGGTCCTTCTAGCAGGAGAGTCCTGAACCATGTCAAGTGCCTGCTCCTCATCCTTGGCACAACCAAGGAAGGAGGTAAATATCAGTTTTGTTTATGAAGGCTTAAGACAGGTCTGCCTAAGACCTGTGATGTCTGGACACTGGTATGAAGAAGTGCATAGCTGAAGAAAAAAAGGATTGTCCAATAGAGGGGAAATGCATGTGAAGTTCAGCGCATTGCAGTACCACACAGACAGAAATTACACTAATCTTAAAGACAGTTTAACATCACGGAAGACAAAGAGCACAAACCAGTACATCATGCGTAGCATCAGCGTTTCATTGTGCTGCATGGAGAGCTGATGAGAGGAACAAATCTTACAATCCTCCTATGGCATTCACTTTTGAAACAGCCTGATTGCCTCTACACGTATGCTTTCCAGTTGCATGTATTCGCTTTACGTCATACTCCTTTTACAGGAATGATGCTTGAAGTGGTGTGTTAACTCCAGCTACAGCAGAGCCGCACTTGTGCAGGAGTGAGCACAACTGACGCACTGTCAGCTTCAGCTCACTGCAGGTAGGTTGTACCTGAGGGGGTTACAATCGCATAGCTAGAGAGATTAGTGTAGTTATTCTACCTGCTTTCCTTACATGAATCAGGTGGTACATAGTCCCCTTGATCAAGCACACAGTGAACAACAGCTTAGATGATTAAGCCTCGGGATTTATGAAGTATCTGATAATACTGGAGGATGCAAAGACAGTTGTGCTACCGGTATGCTAATCATGATAAGAAATTTCATTGATTTAATTGGTTCAAAATGGTCCCTTTTTTAACCCTAAGGATAATAATAATAATGGAAGTTACAAATTTTATTTTTGTTATCAGTTTTTGGAAGAATCTTCACATACAAGACACACCTTAAAACAAACGCTTATTTGCAGATGGGTTATTGCTCTTTGACATACAGTAACTGAAACAATGCTTTTTTGCTGCAAAGACAGCAGGCTTGACACTCTGCATGTAGAATCAATTTGATATTACCAGTCTACATTACCTTACTGTAAGCTTTTTTTTTTTCTTCCCTTTTTTTTATTTCAGGTAATTGTAGTGTAAGTTTTCAAGTAATCCTTCACAAATCACTGCCCATGCAGGGCTCTACATTGAAAAGTGATGTGGTTGAAATAATGCTGTTTCTATAAAGAAATAACAGGTGTGGTGGGGGGGAAATTGGCATATAAATGGCACAAAGGAAGAAATACATAAATTTCTTCTGAAAAAAAATCCAAAACAGCTGAAACAGCAAATTCACCAATCACTTCAATCTAATTCATTTTTATATTCTTACAATGTTTGCTCACTTACATTAATAACATAACTCGTTACTTCTGAAGTCACTGCAGTAACTTAGTTTGACTCTTGTAGCTGAGCATGACATGGAATGAAAGAAGATACTTTAGCTTCAATTTGCCCATGATTTATGAAGAAAAATACTTAACCTCTTACAATAAAAACCTAAGAGTATTAACCAAAGAAGATAGTAAGTAAGCTATCAATATGATAGCCATTGTTATTTATACTGTGTTTTACCTTACTCTGCAATTACAGTAGACTATTTTTAAAAATCAGTAAAGATACTTGAATATTTGCCTTACTTTGATGCCAGAGGCACTTTGTGGACTGAGAGACAAATCAGCTCTTCACCAACATGTACCAAGATGAGAATAATCTGTATTTCTTATTTTTCCATAGTATTTCAATTCTCCCTGTTATGTCAAATGTATGGGACTGTTAAGTCATACTCACGTACAAACTACCACAGTCCTGTCTCTCCCTCACCTCTGCCCTGGCCATACAGTTTCACTCCCTCCTTCTCACCTGAGAAGTTCATGTAACTGAGTCAGCAGAAAATCACTCTCTTTTTAAAGGCTGGGGGAGAGGTAGGCAGGTCTGTGGCCTTGACTTGCTGCATACTGCTGTGAAAAAACACCCTGAGTGATGGGGTAAATACATGCTTACACCAAAGCTTTTGAGTCCCCTAGTGAGTTCCCCGTGATTCGTTGTACGTGTCATTGTACAGCCTGCTGCTTCAGTAACAGCTGTAAAGGGGAATGGGAGGAGCACTTTCAGAAACTCAACAGTTAAAGTTAAAATGTAATTAAATATTTTCATTCTTGGAGATATTCAAAGTTGTCTGGACACGGCCCTGGGCAACTGGCTCTAGCTGGTCCCACTTCAGCA
>NW_010515527.1:18217-42725 GCF_000687285.1 Phaethon lepturus
TCCGGAGGTCCCTTCCAACCTCAGCCATTCTGATTCTGTGAAAATTACCCATACTCTGATACTGATCTGTTTTCCAAATGTGGTGCTCACAGCACCTTGTTTCATTCCAGTTATACATCTGAGCTCATGCCTATTGGGATGTGTTACAAATCGGTACATGTTCTTTAACTGGGCTCGTTAAAAACCTCGGGATATGGTATGTTAAAGATTGAGTCATGGGTCCTGAATCACCTTCCTAAAAGCAATAGAATTTAGAAAGTTACTGTATAAGTCTTCACTGTTCATCACTAACCTCAATTTTCAAGAGGAAATTAATTTACTTTTTCCTTTTTTCCAGGAATATATTTATTACTAGTGCAAAGCAATTTGCACATATCAGCTCTGAAATGAATAGAGAGAGGACTGGACTTGCCAGGAAGAAGCTGGGCAGTTGTCACAAGCAGGGCTATGTATTCAGTCCAGAGAGGTCCTTCCGCATCACCTTTCTTTCTACACAGGGCAAAGCTGAAGCACAGGGTTAATAGATTCCACATTTTAAAAGTCTAAACTGTGCACTGACAATAAGATAAAATATAGCTAAAGTGGTTCTTTCTTGCCACAGGTACATAGTAAATATTTCATTTAACCTTGGTGCCAGAGAACTGACTTTCTTTGGTTATACAGTTCTTTCTTTCTTAAGGTACCTCTGTACAGGGTGAAGTTATCGAACTAATGAAGAATTTACAATGAAAGGATTTCAGAAGTTTTAGTAAGGAATAAGTATCTGGTTCTCCTAATATAAAAATATTATGTCCTCTCTAGGACATCACGGCTAAAACCCAATACAAGAATGAGTAAATAAAAAAATGGACTCTCTGTATTTCCCAGAATCTTTAAAAAAAGACATTTCTTTGTAACAGCAATGTGAAAATTCATCTCTAAATGGCTTGTCTGGAAAAAAAAAAGCAATAATAGAGTCGCATCTATCTTTTTATCAAATAATTTGCAGGAAGATAGCTTGATCAGCCACAACAATGCCTTCCTTCTCTGGCCACCATTACCTTTTTTCCCCCAGTGGAGTTAAAAATACTGGAAACTCCAGAATCTTCACATTCCCTTCCCTATAAAGACTTCCACTTTCCTCTTCCCTTCCACTATTTTATCTTCTCTGTCCTCCCAGCTGTCAACAGTAACTGCTTTTCTTCCACTTTCCCTGGCCTACCCACCTGTGCTGCATGACTTAGATTTCCTATCTTCTTTCATACCTAGCTCATCCATCCACACCCTATTTGTCTTTCTCAGACAAACATTATCTCACTCCAAATATTTGTCTTTCACTCTATCAAGACCAAACAACCTTTCTGTTTTTCTGGCCAAACCCAGAGAACAGTAACAACACACCACTACTCTCATTCACAGATTGGGTCAAGCCCTGTAGGTCCCCACCCCTGCTTCATGTCCACCATCCAGGTTAGCTCTGTAGTACATACCAGATCTACTCTTGTCAGGTTTTATCAGCTCCTTGTAGCCATTGCTTCTTCCTTCCCAAAACACCAACCGAAGAGAGGAAACACAGCTTCAGGACTGGTTTTACATCACTCCTCAAAGAGATTTGGTGCCACCTAGGCATTATCAGTGAGCAGCAATCTTTACCTCCTTGGAGGAAGCTGGGGTCCCGAGCACTCCTGGTTACGATATGTTTGTGTTGGTCCTCATATTAAAATGCCAAATGAGTGTAACCATGTTGGCCAGATAGATAGGGCATATCCATCATTCATGGCTCACATAATCTTTATTGCTTGAACCAGGACAGACGAAGGTTAGGATTTCAGAAGACTGTTCTGGGCATGTTATTTATTTATTTATTTACTTACTTACTTACTTACTTACTTATTTAGTCCCCTTATGGTACTGTCTCCCTTCCACATTTTCGCTCCCAGGAAGAAATTATGGTAATTCAGTACAGAGGCTGTCTGCAAGCAAGAAGCAGATGAACGTTTCAGGAGACAGTGAAATATACCTAATGTAGCTACATATGAATCCATACAGATTGAGGCCTCAAAACCATAAGACAGTAGATGTGGAGGAGCTGCCAGTTTCTCTGACTCAAGATTTCTTGACAGAGAGCTTGGCAGCTTTGTCTTTGTGAAGGTGGAGAGAGTGAGTGGCTGAATTTTATCCAAAGACAATATTAATAATAGCAATTGCAATACCAAAAAAGTAAAGAAATTAATACTCTCACCTCCTTGAGAAATGGAAGCTTCTTCAGGATATATCCAGATGTCAGGTTCTTGCTCCACCTTCTTCTCTTCTGGCATGCTAACAGCTTTTGCAGCTTTCTGTTATTCAAGAACAAAGTTGTTCAACAAGGAACTTCCGCTTCATGAACTGCAAGATGTGGCAGTACTACAAACCTGACTTGTGTTCGGATTTCAGACATTGTTTAAGCTATAGAGAATGGATATTCTAATGCAAGCTTAGAGGTCATGGCAACTTGTTGGTGTGGTCCCTGTTATTTTATAAGTCATTTTCATACTGTCCTTGAAAGTTACAGACAGAAAATTCTAACCAAGATGACATTTTGCTGGAAGGTTTTGTGCTCTGAAAATCATGATTTAAGCCTTGACTTTTCTTGTTATGTTGTCACTCTGTTCTCAGAGCAGAGTGGTGACTTGTCAACTTTGCTTCTTGGAGAATAATGAAGTAAAGCAGCTGAACATCAGAACCAGAGCTCATGATGAGTTTGTCATTTGAGTTTAACAGCAGGGGCCCTGCACTTGGTAATCATTACTACTGCCTAATCTACTGCATGTTTTCTTAGTCAGTAGAGATTAGAGCAATGGTGCTTCAGACATCTATTGGGAATAGAGCTAAAATGGAATCACGAAAATTATGTGTAAAAATAAGAATGTACAATATACACATGTTAATGTTTCTTTGCTGAATGTTGTTGGCCTAGTAAAAATGTTGCTTGCTGCTATGCTGGAGTCCCACCTTTGGGAGTTAACTGCAGACTGTAACAACAAAACATAGACACTATGGGCTTTTGAGGCTTCTATAAATTTAGAAACTCATTGAGAACACTTGTCCACATAGGGGGAAGTTTTCTAAGTTACGTGCCTGGGATTAGGCTGCATGATTGCCAACAATGTTAATGGGAGTTATTCTTGCCTCTGAAAATATCAGCCTAACTCTGTAATAAAGTAATTTCCTCTACTATTGGTTTAAGTGCTTCATGCCAAATTTCTGACCTCAGTTACTTATTTGAAATCCAAGGTTGTTTTTTGGATTGGGTTGTAATGAATCAGTGCCTGCAGGCAAGAGAAACAATTGCTCAATAAAATTCAGAGACAATCAGCACATCTAGGACTAATATTGTCTGCTTCTAATATGTATTTTTGTACCACTGTACTCCACAAATAAACCACCAGTAGGGGACATTACATGCATTATAAATAGAAAGCCTGGGAAATAACTTCACAGACAAAAAAGGAAGTATCTGCTGAACGAACTGCCAGATGAATTAATCCAATGGTTAATCAAGGTTAGTTTCTGGCCTTTCTCCTTGGGGCTAGCAGAGCTGATCAGCGCAAGGTACACAGAAGAAGTTAAAATGACAACTGCCAGCTTTGCATTCCAGAAAGTCCAGTATCTCCTGGGACATTGCGGCTTACCACTGCGCTGCAGCAAACCAGACACCGGCCCACAACAGAAATCCAAATGGGCTGTGAGAGGCCATCTTGCTGGTTTAGAAACCATCCACTAAGACGCAACGGCTCTGACAAACCAGGAAAAAAAGTTTTGAGAGATAAGTAGGAGTGTGGAGATGCTGTACAGGCAATAGTCATATGTCAATATTTATCATGATTCCAAATTGGGGTGACAACTTGAAACAGAACTACTCATACAGTATGGTGCAAAAAAATTCTTACTTAGTACTAAAGGTGAAGCAGTTTGCTTCTGGTCATTTCAGCATCAAACTTAATTTCCTTATGAAACGTCATTATAGCGAGTAGAAGTGAAACTGGCAGACATTTTTTCTTCTATGAAATCATGTGCCTAGTTTGATTATGTCTCACAGAGCCATGTGATACCCTCCCACTCTTCACGGATTTCCCAAGATGCCCTAAGCAGCTGGGATAAGTGGAATTCTGCTTTCCAACATGGACAAGACAATGTTCTACACCACCCAGGTCATGTAAAAGTGAGTTGCTTGAACTATCATTCCCATAAAGATAAAACAGGAACAGCTATTTAATATTAAACTTACCTAAAAAGAAATTAATTTGATTTAATTTAACAAATTAAAATTTTGTTGAGTTAAGAGATTATAAGAGTTATCATACCACAATGATATATGTAGTTTTGATTCTTTTTTCCCCTGAAAAAAAATTACATTTTTTGGGGTGTGACATCAGAATTAACTTGTTAATAGAAAAATAATGTGACTAGATCTAGTTTAAATGCTATAAGCACTTTGGGTCTGCATAGTTCTGAGCATCTTGGCTTTGGTCCAGTGAAGCATATAAATATATCGAACTTTAAACACAAGAACAATCCAGCACACCTACTGCACTTGCCTAGTTCACAATTCACCGTGGTCTCCAGTTGCCCCTTTCCCACCAGTGGAAACACACTCAGTGGGCCACCACACATCCTGGTCCCACAATTATTTACACCAAAGGAACCTGTAACACAGGCTGTTATTGCCTGTGTATCAGCAAAGAAAACAAGGGACCACACCTGCATCCCACCCCAAATGTAGTCAGAAGCATGTTGACTAACACAAATGCTTGGGAAGAAGGAGTGCAGGTTGCATCTTAGAGGATGTTCACACAGTGGCAGCATAACACACCTACAGTGCAATGAAACCTTACAACCATTTTCAGCATGGCTTCATGGCTTCTACACTAGCATAGATGTCCTTTTTGATTAGGAGAAGCAATAACAGATACTGTCCCTGCTGCAGTTTGGTGTATACTGACAAAGGTCATCCAGGTGTTCTTGCAAAGGCCAAGAGACACACACAAACACAAAAACACCCAACCAACAACAAACAAACAAAGGACTGTCCTGGTCATAATACCACAACCCAAACTCCAAGGTAAGAGCAACACAGCTCTACAGCAATGGAAGAGACACAGAGACGGGATTTTAGGCAATGCAGCAGATATACCACAGCCATTAGTTCCATCTCAGTGCTGGATTATCACTATTTTTACAGGGTCGCTTCACTTCCATTAGCCTTTTACAGCACAGATGCATTCTGAAAAAAGTACATTTTTCCCAGCAAAGTGATTTTCAGTCTTTCAGTGTGTGCATGCTTGTGTGTGTGTGTCCCCTTTTCATCTCTCTTCCCAAACCTAGAAGACCAGATCAAGAAAAGCAGTGAGATGCAGACGAGGAGTCAGAAATGGGCACACTGAAGAGACGAAACGGTTAAAGGTGTCGTGTGGATTATAGATCAGACAGGAGAGATTGTTGTGGTGTTCACAGTCACTGGGAACGGAAAGAAGGTCCCATATTTATTATGCTGTTCAGCAAAATGTCAATTTGAGAAAATGAGAGAATTGGCAAGAATTAGAGTTAGTAGCAAGTTAGCAATACTAAATTCATCTGCTGGGAAATTTGCCTTCTGTCAGTTTCCCAACTAAAAACTGTGAAAATGCAAGTTCACTAGATTGAGCGGAGAAGAACCAGCCTTTCCAAAGGGGGATGTTGCCTTATATCTGCTGATGAAAGACTAGATCTTTGGTCTTCAGTCTTTTCACAGTATGTTATTTATGGTGTTCTCTCATGTCAGTCCTTTTATCTCATCAGGTTTCACATGAATTATTCACTGAAGCTCTGGCTATATGATTTGATTGCTCTTCTAGAATGTATGTTAAATTTAGTTATGCTGCACTTTTCTTAGTGAAGCCTTATTACTGAAACTCACAGTTTAGCAGGATACAATCCCCTCCTCCCACCCTCCAACTGTGGTTTTTGTTGTGGGTTGTTGTTTTTTTTAACAGAATGCCAACAGCATAGTGCTAGACAGATCCTCCATTTATACTCCGAGGCTGCATTTTCATCTAGGTTTTCACCTCTCAGGAAGGTCTTGAATGTCTTGAACTGTGTCCTATTCAAGTGTATTTCTTGTAGGATGCCAGCTGCTTTCCTGGCATTAGGCATGAACGTTGCTGCTAAATTATGCTCTCTAACACTGTTGCTGACATCTTGAATGCAATCTTTATAACCCTGACCCCCCGTCTGAATTGAAACGCACGTTGTGGATTATTCCTGTTCTGGCCCATTCTTTCTCGCTTTCACTTGTATTGTGTTAGATAACTGAACTAATTTGCTGTGACTCAAAAATGTCACAACTTTGCATGTAGGGGCTTGCCATCTTCCTCCCAGACAGTTGACATCATGAATATTGTTATACCAGCAAGGTTTTGAAATAAGGATGATTTTAAAATACTCTTTCTAACAGTGAAACAAGAAGGTTATTTTGAAGATCTCTCTCCTATTGTCTGCCTAATGAAAATTTTATATTGGCGTATAAACATTGTGTATCTCTTACTGCTGATCTTATCAGGACTGCAAGCCAAGGTCTGAAAAATCTGCCCTCTGAAATCACAAGAGGTTTTTTGCACAACCACCCATTGAAATGACAGTGGACAATAAATTCTTTTTGTGTAGCTACTAATTAATCAAGTGTCCTCACCTCCGAGATTAGCTGTGTTCCGCATACCTAAATTCTCTACGCAGGCATAGCTCTGAACTTCCTTGTCTGACATGAGTGGTGTGGAGACCATGACTTTTTACAACACCCTCAGGTGGGAGTGTCTTGGCAGAGTACAGAATATGACATAGAAAAGAACTGAATGGTTCCTATTAATTGCATAAACACGTCAACATTTTGATGAGGCCTGAGTGCGAATGTATAGACTGTCCAAGATGAGCATTATGAAGAAACATATAATGTCCGTATCAGGAATGCCACCTGCAACTAACTTTCTTTTAAATGATTTAATACAACTTTCTTTTGTTTATAATTCCAGTTTGAAATCAAGAACATCTACAACCCCAAGCATCAATGCTCTTCAATATCTAATTTCACAGTTTTCTTAACACATATCTCATGTTATTTATTATAGTCAGTGTCATCCCAACACCTTTGTCTATTCTTGCTACATTTTAAATGGCTTAGCTGGCAAGCCATCAATCATAAATCATGAGACATATTTTAACTTCAACTAAGATCAGTTTAGAAAGAAAACAAGTCTTGTATGGCCTAATTGGGTACATTACTCACATCTATAAGTGATAAATGCCTGTTCTGCAAAATAAAACTCTTTTTTTCAGAGTTTTGGTGTATATCTATAGACACAAACAAAATTTTCACTTTCTTTATGGCCTGAAGCAACATAGTTATTGATAAATCCAGAGCTTTTAATGGGAGAAAGCCTTTTCAGAACTAAATTTTAGTGTTCAGAAATACATCCATTGTTTCATTAAACACAAACTTTTTTTTCCAGTTATATTTCAGTCACTACGTAAATGGTGTAACGATATAATTTTAGAAATAACTGAATTTCCTCTTCTAGGGACATAAAAGAACCAGAATCGATGTTTTTATTTATTCAGCGTATTTTAAAGCTTTCTCTCCTGTAAGTTATCATATACAGGCTATTTCTTCAATTGTTCTCTGACTAACTTCTGATGCTATACAAAAACAAAGCTCTTTTTAAAATATCAACCTATATGTGAATTGATCATGTGGTTTTCTCTTTCTGGTGTTAAAGAACAACATTATAGCAATAACAAACCCACAAGAGAAAATGATGAAAAAAATAAAACATTCAGGTTTATAGCGCAAAGCAAACAATTGTTTGGAAAAGATGGCAATCATTTCTATAATGCAATTTTAATTCAAAGGAAAATAGATAATTTTACTTATTCCATCAGGTCAATTGTACTAGCCATATTAACCAGGTGATGCTCATTTCATTTTACAGGTAATTTATTGCAACTGCAACACTGACTCTGAGATGGTTCACAAAAATAATTTACCTTAAGTAAACACCATTTACCACTAATGATGGGGCAAAACAAACTTGCAGAACATTTATGAACAGTAACATCTCTCTCTTTCAGTACACATTTGCAAACCGATCTCTGTTGTTTGCAGATGAATTAAGCATGGCTTGAAAAATCATTAAAGCCATCTGCTTTGATGAGAAAAAAAACTGCTGTGATAATTTTATTGCACTGACAGAGGCTAGGGAGCATTTTATAATATTTTTTAGCATCATTTACCCTAAATTTGACATCCTGTCTAAAAAATGAGCAGTATTATCAGTTCTCGTTGTGCCTATTTAGAACTACATTTACAGAGAAAGCAGCTTATACAGGTAACTCAAGGTATTTGTTTTGCGGGTCTCCAACAGATGGATGAGCCTGTTTTTCAACCATTAAAATCCGTAGTTACAACAAACTAAATGTTTATGGGTTCTATGGAAAGCTTAATCTTCCTCTGAAATGATAGGAGCTAATAAGCATAAAAATATCGTCAGTGGTTTAGTTACAAATTAGTTCCCATGGTCCATTTAAATATAGCTGCTTCTTTTTTCCCAGAATGCTCTACAGTTATTCAAAGTTTTTACTTTCCAAAAGCATACTTTTGAGACCAAATGTATCTCATTTAGCTAGCAGCAACTTCTAATAACTTTCAGAATCTCAATACTTCCCTGCATACTTTTGAGACCAAATGCATGTCATTTAGCTAGCAGCAACTTCTAATAACTTTCAGAATCTCAATACTTCCCTTTTCAAAATCCTATTTGAACTCCTGTAATTTCAGCAGATTTTTGTTTCAAGTAGCTTTTAGCAGTGTTTCACTGACTGGATTCCACCATGGCTGACTCACCTGAAAAACTATACATCATGCACAGTTGCATCATTCCTCCACCATTAACAACACTGTCCTACTCTGTATTTTGTTTTTGTACAACTAAATCGATTATATATATGGAAGTTAGTAAAATTTGCTGATGATAAAGCCAAAAGCCTCCTAACATTAAATGAGTCATATTATGGTGCTTTTTTCAATTTCACAAGGAGAATGATGATGCACCACCTAGAAAATGTCACGTATTCCATCAGCATCCTAAATAGATACTATGGGCGACATAGGAGCAGAGCTAGAAACTGAGGAAGAAGAACAAAGGAGCAGTTCAAGGCACAAGCTGCTGCCTAGAACCACAGAAAGTATTTATAGATGCTAATCATATGCCCTCTCGCTGTAACCACTGTATTCAGTCGAGTCTTTTGGCACATAGCAGACTCTCCAGTCCCGTGACCAATCTAGAACAAACAGGCCCTGAGTATTCCTTTCTGTGCATCCATCATAGTTATAGGTCCTTTTGGAAGTACATAACCAACACAGCACAACGCAGCAATAGGACTGATGGTTTTCAATTTCTGATGGTGATAGTTTCCTTGATCCAGTCTAGAAACACATTTGCTTTTTCATGATGTCATCACATCCTCCTGTAGTAAGTACTGTGTACAAACTGCTGCAAGGCTAGATGGTTCAGAAAGAAATTATTGAGTTCTCATTCATGGATGTCTGCCTCTTTTTCACTTATGACTGTCCCGTTCTCTTCTCTTCATTCCTCGCCTTTTCTAGATATTCTCCTGACCTGCTTCTGCAACAACCCTTACTCTTCCTATGGCTCTAGTCACAGAATGATCCTTTCCTCCTTTTCTTTAATTTCCCTCCACTCCACTTTCTTTTCCCCTTTGTTTCCCCCTTGATAATCTCAAGGGAAGTATACATGTTCCTCTGTTCACCCCCTACTTACCAGCCCTCTGCTCTTCCCTTTTGGTCATACACTTATGTGTGTCTTATGGATGTCAGCAATCATACTCCAAAAATCAGTCAACAGCTTAATAAAAGTTATTGAAGTTTTCAGTACTGCTTGGATTGGTGCTCTTCCCTTGACCCCCACTGGAGCCATTCTGGAAAAACTTACTCTTCATAGAAGGCTGTATAATCAATTGCTATGCTTAATAATAATCTTCATCTGGGAATATCAAATCAATGCAATTGCTCCCATTTTGCAGACAGAGAACTTGAGCAGAGAGAAATTAATATGATGGCCATCCCTGTAAAGTCATTCAGGTAAAGATCAGAATGAAAAGACAGGTCTCTGGGCACACGGCACTGTGGCTCATTCACTTTTCCTAGCTGTCTGTAGTTCATACGACAAATATTTGACAACAAATTTTAAGCATACTTTCCCCTGATAAACATTAAAGAAAAATCACCTACCTAAATTATATCAAGGTGAAAATACATAATTTACAAACCAATTCCACTGTTAAGTATGAAAACATACTGCATCATTGATAACATTTTGCAACCAAAAGAGTTAAACTGACAAGGAAAACAGCAAACCAACCGTACGTCGGTTGTTTCTGGGTTAAAAATTGAGCCCTTGGGCTCATTCATTTCTCATCTTTTCTCAGATGGTTGACCTGTAATTGCCATCACTCTACCTTCCTGTCAGAGGAATATATCTCCTGATACACATACAGATCTTTGCAAGGTCCTACAACCACAACCCAGCTGTATCGCTAATGGTGCAGAGGGACTAGAAAGAGATCGCTAGGGATTTCTTTGATTCTGCACAAGATCACACAAAATGTTTGATGACTGCATAAGAAAAGATTTGACATTTGTCTCAGACATGCTATCGTCGCTGTGAAATTCTGTGCAATATCAACTACACAACCACAACAACTCATGTTACCTATTCCACACTAATTCTAAGAATAAAACATCATATTTACATGGGAATATTTTCTCAGTTACTCAACACTGACTTTAAAGGCAGAGTTGGAAGTTAAATAGTGACATTTTTAAAACAGTAGAATGCATATTGTATGAAACAGTCACATAGCAGAGGGCTGGGCGAGACAACTCATGTACAGTATTTTTCTGTTGCTAATTAATGATATTTATAAGCTTCTGTGATCAGGCTTCTGTACTCCTTGAGTGACAGAATGATGTAGATGATCCCTGAACATCCTAATCTGAATTTTAAGATCCACTATTTTAATTAGGTAAAGTGCTTTGGATCAGATTGCTTTTATCCCAAAATGTCAGCATTGTTCTCACATTGTATCATCCTTTTAAAAACTTCTCAGGTTGTGTCATATATATATATATATACACACACAATACAACACCACCAGCTTTCAAAATTAAGTTTGAGGGAGAATGTTTTCATGCAGTGTTTGTATGGGAAAAAACTCATCACTTCAATACTCTTCTACTGTTCAGCTAGTCTCTTTCAAATGAATTTATCCTTCCATTCCTCAAAAAAGCTACTGAAGGAAAGATGAAAATTGCACTACAATGAAAGCCCTACCATCATCTTACATCAGAAATCAAGATTCACATGCTTGCAGGAAAGAGTACTTGTTCCTCATGTACAAGATGCAAAATATAGAATATACAATACAAAAACACAAATATACAAAATATACAACATACAGTATATAAATAAACATTTTATATAGATTAGCTAATCTTATAATTTCTTTTCATCTTCAAACAATTAGCTAATATATTTTCTTTTCTATTCTGCTGTTCTTCAGATTATAAATATTCTGTATCCAAGCTTACAGTCAGAGCCAACTTTTCCCAGCTGGTTAAGAGTTTGGGGAGCACTGCCAATACTTGCTGATTCACAAAGTTGTGTTATTCATTCCCTTTTTGTCTGTCTTCCACATTTTCTCTACTCTTTTCTCTACTTTTCTGATCAGTATTGTACAAAAGAAGCAGTCTTTTCTTTGTTTGCATATTTATTCTGGAAAAAAAAAGTGTTGATGGTTCTGATAATGACCAGAGCATGATTTGTCTTGAAATATTCCAGATTTGTATTTCAGTAAAAATAAGACACTTTTTTTTTGTCCACCCTCACATCTTCGATATTCTATACAAAAATGAAGGTTTATTTCATTTATTTTGAATGGAAGCCATCTTTATTACTTAAGAATCATCCAACATTTTCCATCTTCTCATTTCTTTGCTCTTTACTTTTCCCAACACTTAAGCAACTGAGCTTGCCTTGTGTGAATATGCAGGGAAGGTTACAAATAAAAGTTATAAACTAGAAAAAGTTAGAAGCTACAACTGTAGGTTCCACAGTAAAGCTCGGTATTTGCAAAGTACATTACATCACGGTTATTTTTAGTGCAACAGCAGTAAAAAACATATTCCAGATCCCACTTCACAAAATACTGCATGAGTATACAGTAAAAGAAAGCTTTTATTTCAGAAATCTTATTAACTCGGATCACCCTACTATGGATGTCAGTGGGAATGGTCCTATCAATTGTATTTACCTCCATGTTGATTGGGGCTTAATCTGCAATTCGCATTATAATGGCTGCAACTCATATATACGCCTCCAGAAAATTCAAAGGGCTTTTGTGAGTACTGCTAAGACAAAACAAAAAATAAAGCAGCAGAGAATATTTTCACTATCCGACTTTGGGCAACTAATGTAGGCATGCGCATTGGCAGTGCTGCTTCTAAAAGCAAAATCAGAGCGGCAAAGACAGGAGAATTGCACTACCTGTTGGTTCTGTGGCAAAACCTCCGTTTCGGTTCCAGGTCTATAAGAAGACACATGAGGTGAAAAGGTGCGAGTTACAACTACGGAAGGAATGGAGTAGAAGAGAGTACGGTACTTGGACTGGCACGCAGCTGGGATACAGGGCTCAGCACTTCACGGCGTGCACCGTGCGCACATTCGTGACCCAACGACGGCACCTGCAGCAGACCAGCCATTCCAGCAGTTACTGCTGGCTCTGGGAGGGGGCATCACCCACCGCAGCCGTGCGAGATCGCCGGTGGACCGCTTGCTGCTTGGAGCAGCTGCAACAACCAGTGCCCCAGTTCTGCTGGAGCAGACGTTTCACTGCAGCCCAACAGAGCTGGTGCCTGATAGTAGGTTGGACGTGGACTTACAAACAAAGGATTTCCTCACCTTATGGAAAAGGCCAACAGAACTGAACAAAAATTTTCTGACACACCCTTTGAAAATTGCTATAGTTATCCTGTTATCGGAAAGGTGGTTTTTTTAAATCTATACATAATATTTCATGTCCCATTACATTCAAACTTTTTTATATTACACTAAAGTCAATAGAAACCTAATGGTTTCAACCCTGCTAAACTCTACAGGGGTTTTCCATACCGAAAACTATCATCTTATTGATAGTAGTATCATTGATCTGCGATAAACCTCTAGGAATATTATAGTCATTTCACCATGCCTACATATATAAGGCACGACAACACACAGTGTTCAGTGTTTTTTCTGCCCAAATTTAAACAAGTTAACTAGCTAGTCATTTCTTCTCTTCAAATTTTTGCCTCAGTAAATGATAGAGGCATGAAATTTCAGAGCAAAGAAACAAAAGAAAAAACTCTAGGAACAATTTTCTATCCAATGACTCAAATGATTGCAATTAACAGGTTTTACATTTTCATGAGTTTAAGAAAAAATTTGACTGCCTTAACAAAGAACCAGAAACTGAGTACTCTTTCTCTTAACCTCTCTCTGAAGCTGAGCTAATTTAATTCCTGGGTGGCACTGATTTCTTTGCTATTGCATGAGTGCAGAATTTGACCTTATACCTTATAAAAATTGGTTTTTGGTGTAACTGCATTGGAGATGTTTTTATACAGTATTAATTGATGTTTATTGGAGGCTGAAGTGCTGATCATTTAAAGTTGTGGTATCAGACACGTCTTGCTTGCGGGCCTTTGCGACATGACAGCAAGTACAAAGACTATTAAAATCTCTTTGTGAAAACACAAAAAAAATCAATCCTCTTCCACAAGGAGGTGCCCTCCAGCACAATCAATACAAACTGGTACAACAATATCTTATGACGCTTGTCAGCTGCTTTAAACCTTTTTGCTCGGTAAAGCTCACAAAGTGCTGTTGCCTTTCATCTCTGCTGGATTGTGCCAAATGAAGATGTATTTCAAATGAGTCGCAGGGGCAAATGCTGCCATCAGTTACCCCCCTGCAAATGGCTTTAAATTCCACAAAGTTGTAGAGGACTGAATGCAACTTGGATTTTGTCCAGTAGAGTTAAGGAAGATTAATTTGTTTACTGCTTTGAGACTTTTCTTTCCTCTGTCTACTTTAGTTATATTACAGGTTCCTGACCAATATTTTTTTTTCTACATTTTGATTCTTACATGTTACAGAGCCCAGAACACCAAAGGAATCTGATTAATGACAATCAACAGGTTCTTTCACCTTTCTTCTACTATTAGTCAATGTTATTAGCTCTAATTACAAACCAACTGTTAGAAAGTAACTTCTTCAAGAGCTGTATACCTTGATCAAGTGCATATCTGTCAACTACTTTAATTTAGTTTTGTCTAGTTGGGGTGGTGTGTTCCTGACACCACACTTTTAACACATGGCTGTGGAAAACTTCTGCAGTAACTTTCTAGCAATCAAATATTTTCCCCAGGTAACTATGAACCCAGGACCTGACAAGTGGAACTATTTGGTTCCTAGTGCCTATCATATAGTTCAATAAGTTTTATCTTCTGCTACGTAGTCCTTGAAAGTAAGCACCACAAAGACCAGAGTGATAAAAAGCTCTAGGTTAACATAATGTTGCTAAGCATTAGACACGGGAAAATACTACACTAGCCCAGGACAACATACCTGAACACACATTTAATACAAAAAGACACTTGATAGGCTTGTTTAGTGAAAAATCAAACAGTATTCTTTGTCCTTGTGCTGCATTTCTTTATTCAATGAGACTTCAAACACCATGACTGAAACCAAATCCCATAAAATCTTGTCCAAACAAGCCCAGTCAAATCAAAATCCCTTTTATGGAAATTAACCTTCTGTGAGAAGAAAGGAAAACTCAACCAAATAGCCAGCTGCATGACATTGTAAATTAGTACATTAGCCTTTCAGCCTTAGGAGAACAGAGTTTAAGTTCTGGCATTAGGTGCAAAAGCAAACAAATTTTGAGGTCTCATATGAGCCATGCCCATGCTGTACTTTTGATAGCTCATGTTCAAAGAAAGGTCATTGTGATTTGGTTGGATCACATATTAGATCTTTAGCTTCTGTTTTTATTAACTACTAAATTAATTTATTAATAGAGTAAAAAACAAAAGACTGTCCTGAATTCCCTTCCTTTATGAATAAAAACTATGCAAATGTGACAGATGCTGGTTTGTGAGGCAGGAAATGGTAGTAAAAATGTTACTTATTCAGTGTTGCTCCATCATTCCTTCAACTCTATGAAATACCTTAGGGAGAGATGGAATTGTAGGCGGACAGAACAACCTCCTAGTAAATGCAGAGTATGTCTGAAGTACAACCACTCTGCTTGATATTTTCTTTTATTAAGATTACAAAGCCTCCAAAACCGTCAACTTGACTATGCTTTTCAGTTGAGTGGAGCTGCCATTTTGGGTCCTGGTTAGCAGGAGATGCCTGTCCCGATGGCACTCCTGCAGAAATCGGGGATCGGCCCATATGTCAGATGCCAAGCCATCTCGTGGGAATTTCAAATAGGAGTAGGACCAAAATACGAGAGTGGAGCTGCCAAAACTCTTTGCCTCACACCATGGCTGGCATGAAACAGCTGCTCAGCCAAAACCCAGCACTGATCTTTCCACAGGACCTTTATCTCTTCCTTCCCACCAAACTCCTACCAGCTACCCTGACCACCAGTCTGTGAAAGAACTGCAGTCCGGGAAACCACTTCTGCAGGGCTGCTAAATTCCACAGCAGACAACCAGGGTGGGGTTGGGATTCAGCGCAGGAGCTTTGCCCGAATGTACTGCTCCTTATGAGGGTCACATAGCCCCCATCAGAAGAGTTCCTTAGAGACTCTGTGTGTGGAGAAGTAGGAAATTGCACCCAGTGCACAGACACCAAACTGGATGCAGCTGGATTCAGCTCCAGATCAAATAAATTCCTGTGGGCCCATTCCTCACCCATGTCTCAATATGTACCTATAAAGCAGGAAACGTACTTTCTGATCCCACAGTACAGTGAGAATAGCACTCAGTGCAGTTAGGAAGCTCATAACTGCTTAGGAATACGAAGAAATTCAGGTAATTGCTTATCTGTTTTATGAAGCTGTATCTCCAAAGTACATGACCTTGACTCAGCTGAGGTTGAGTGACATGTAGTGAGGTAACGCCCTCTAAAAAAAAATTTGTACCTGGCTAATCATGTGCTGAAACACATGCTAGGATGCGAATCGGCTTTTTCCACCATTTCTGATGCAAACATATTTTTACACTTCTCTTGCAATCTTTATAATGTATTAGTCACGAAATAGATACTTAATATTTCCTTAGGGAGCTGCTCCCCAATAATACCTTAGGTGCAAGCAGGACACACGTCAATAAAAAAACACTGTTATGACTATCACTAGGTAAGAAAAATGTGAGCTGAGTGAGACTCAGTAAAACTACTTTCATATATAAACTATATACTTCAATTCCTCTCAAATGCAATTGCAGGTGGCCTGATATCACAAAAATTCTGAGACCTTAAATACAATGTTAGTTTTAGATCTTCTAGGGTTTTCTTGTTTTAAGAAGAAACCCATGATCCAAAGGTATTAGACAGGACTGAAAATTTGCATGTTGAACATTAAAGACTGATATAACCAGTCAATGGCATTAATTCTTAGCAGCCACAGAATATTTCTACCTGTAGATCTCAAAGCATTTTACAAAGGCAGGATAATCCTGTTTGTCACAAGGGGTAACAGAAAAATAAGGAGCTTTGCTAAAGGGCACAGCAGTGCTGTAAATACAACCCAGGCTGCCTGGGTCACAAGTCAATGATGAACATCCTTCCTCTCGACCTGGCAAACTGAGTACGGGGTTGCAACGGTTCTGTCCATATGTTTCAGCAAGGAAGATGTACTTAATAATAAATAATATCCTCGGATAGCTCAAATATTTCATACACTAAGACTAAATATTGTAGATACTTGCATTTTGTATTGTTTCCCTGCCACACTATTCTCTGTAAGATACGTTAACTCATCTGTGTAAGTTGGTATGTCTGCCTTCGCTGCCTGAAAAGGGGATTTTCACAGTGAAAGAGTGCAAAACATGGAAGAAGAACCCAAGCCAAGTGAAGTACACGGGGAAAAAAAGAAAAAAAGGATTTTTCTCACCTGAAGTGAAGAAACAGATTACAGTGTTCTGGTGGTGAGAGAGATACAGAATAAAAATAAGTAATAGCCTGTTACAGCTCAAAAAACACCACAGAGGAAGAAAAACTCTTGAATTTGCATGGAGAAGACAGCAAAAAACTGGATGCCACAGCCAGTTCTTTACTTCTTATCTTCATTTGCATTTGTGTTGATTGGTTTGACCTTGCTCGATTCACACCCTCTGTACAAGAATAAATGTATAAAGAAAGGGCAGAGGCAGAATGAATCAGTGTCCTCATAGAAAGTAAACACAAAAAACCCAATAAAGCATACAAGATTAACTTCATCCATATGATAATGATGTTGAGTAGAGATATCTTGGGCCCAGTCCTGTTGAATTCAACAGTCTTCAGGGTTCTTGTTTTATTTAAACTGTACAGAAAAATTCATAGCACCACTGTGAAATGCTGGAGATCTTACCAAGCCATTGAGTGGAGTTCTGCTGCCAGCAAATATTGATAAAAACTGATGCTTCTGATTGTGTTTGTCCCTTAATCTCCATCTCTTCACAGTTCAGGCTTCCAACTGCCCAGCGAACATTCAACTATACATCACGTATAGGTATAAAAAAGACAGAGGTACCTCAACTCTGGAGACCTTAAGGAAGACTCAGAGAAAGCATTTGAACTGTGTACATGAAAGCATTGTGACTAAATGTTCTTCTCTGTGACTTCTTTTGACAGAGTCAATTATATTTGCAATCCTAAAGTCTCTGCCACCCGTCATAATTATTACACTTAACTTACTAATTATTATTCTTTTTCTTGAAGTCTTGTGAAGACATTCTGTTTTACACTTCTCAGGGGAAGCTGAAAATTTTTCTGTTGTTATGCAGAAACTTGTAGCAAATAAATGGATTATCTTATGGCAGTAGCAGGAATCTGTTAAATGTTCTTCCCCTCAGAACTGCTTCTCAGTCCTTTTCTAATTTCCACATCCATTTTGAAATGGGACAAAGGAGAACCAAAAAGTTTTGTGTTTTCTACTCTGAATATATTAAATATCAGTGCACTTCTTCCTCTAGTCTTCTCCTAGAGATCTGACTGTTGTCAGTTTATTTTAAGTCCTCCTTGATCCACTTCCACTTCCGTATTTTTTCTTCCTGTCTCTCCAAAAATCAGCCTGTGTGCTCCCTTTCTGGGGCAATGAGAGTGGCTGCTTCTGAAATATCATACAGATTTATTAGTAGATTTTATGTACTGGGAAGTATTTACTCCAGCTTTTTTTTCTAATTCTGACAGACCGGAATAAATGTCTTATGGGGATCACACTAAGTTGTATCTTACAGCTGCAGGATGGCAGGATCATTAATGACATCTCTTAATAGAAGCACTTATATATTAATAATGTATACATTAATTACATGGCTATTATATAAAGTGCCTATAGAGTCTATGTACATGAATAGTATCCATGCAGTAAATCACAAAGCTATATGTCAACTGTAATTATCCATGGATTTTTAACTTTCGTTTTCCTGCTCCATTGGGCAACCTCACATTCCAGCACCCTGGAAAAGTTAATCTTCCTTTCTTTTCTTTTCTGATAAATTGTCTCTCCTTTTCCCACAAAATCTGGAGTTTCCTTCCAAAATTACGACTGGCTAAATAGCAAAATAGACTAATTTGGTGAAAGCTCAGATCCGCCTTAAAAACAGTTTTCTACATCTAGAAAATCATTCAGAATGTGATAGCTGACATCTTGGTAAGATTTTAGACCCTGAGATTTTCAGACAGGGAAAATACAATTTTAAGTCCTCAAACCCTACATTCTCAAGGCATTTTTAGAGCTTCATATAGCCTTATCATGATAAATTTATAACATGAGGTGGTCATTTCTGAGTCTTTCCACAGAAAATAGATGATGACACTACAATATAAAAAAAAGTTTCAAAAGCCCCATTTTCTGCAGGTGGAAGGCTTCTTCCTATTGCCATTGTCTCTATTTCCACAGCCACAACACAAGTGCAAAAGGTTTGGACAGGACTACTGCTGAGGAACCGCTAGGTTTCCTCAGCAACTTGGGCCCAGAGAAGCCCATCACAAGAGAGATCCAAGATAACTTCTGTTGTTTCAACAAAACAGAGCAAGAAAACAAGATAAGAGAGATTCAACCACATTAGCTCAGCTTCTAGAAGCATTTTAGGCAAGACAGGAACCATCAACCTCTATCTCATAAACATCTGAAACCACTGATAACTTGTCTTGGAAGAAGTACTTTGAATATGTGTGTGAGTGTGCAAATATTAGCTAGCACATCTGTGCTGCTTCTCTGAGACACTCTACCTTGATCTCACCTCCAAATCCTTTGTCAGGACTTGAGACTTTCCATCACAGTCATTAACTTCATAGGCAGAAAAAAGATGAAGCCTGTGCCATTATTAAAAATTTTCTAAACATTTGAAGAATTGTTTTCTCTCTTTTTTTTCAGCATATGAGGCTCAGAGAAAATAAAAGATGCTTGGGAATGTTGCTAAAAAAGCCTTTTTTATTTTGGGGGGAGGACCTGCAAAATGCACGTCTGCCTTCACAAATAAACAGCACGGAAATAACAAGCAGCTTGGGCTTGGTAATACAACTCCTTCATATCCTGTCAATAAAAACATTATACCACACTGCTCCATGGTGTATCCTATAATTTTGGCATAGCAACAACTGCATTCAGTAAAAAGGGGGATAAAAGCTTCACCTTTAGATCTGAATTTCATCTTTAAACGACAAGAATCAAGAAAAAGATTAGGAAGTTTGATTGACAGCTATTAAACTTTTACAGGGAAACTTATTTTTCTCTCATAAAGCAGGGTCATGCAAAAAAAGGAAGCTACCTCATACCTGTGTAAACATTAAACGCCTGAGACATCGGACTGGCTTGCTTTTCTTGGTGTCTTCTTTAGCAATAATGTTGCTGTCTATGTGCTGATTCCCATTTTTTATCTTATCAATATATAGGTGCGTTTTTTAACATGATGACTTTTTCTTTAACACATGTGGCTGAACATTCCAGATGGACTTTTTCTCAGCAAATTTGAAGCCATCACCTATAGAGCAAAAATTGGTTGTCTTGAGTTAACTTAGGCCTCTAGATAGAAAGGAGATGCTGGGTGTGCAGCCCGACAGAAGCTGAACTCATCTGAGAATTAAAGGTCTCTGAGCAAGTCACTCTAAGCTAATTTTTACTTCTCATGTGTTACAGTTTAGAGCTCACGGTTGCCAATTTGCAGGAAGACTGAGAGCTATAATCTTCCTTTCTTATGCTGAACCTCAGGAGTCTTTCTTTGCTCTTCCCTGCAGGATACAGCCATGTATGTGACACTGTCCTCCTCGTGTATGGAACTGCTGTCTGTCCCATTTAGGGTTTGTAGGAGAATTCAGCTCACACTTGCAATGATATTTTAGACTGATACCGTTTTGGGACAATGAGTCAGCAGGTCACGCTTCTCTGGCTAGATCCTTTTACATAAATTTTCACAATTACTAACTTCCCATTACAATTTATGCACAGGGACATCCCCAGGTAACACAAATCAGACAAACAAACCTGTCTTTTGTCTTCCAAAAATACTACTAACCAAAGGCACCACATACACAGTATTTCTGGAGCTTTTTCTATTATTTCACATGAGAGATTTGGGTCTCCTGCTCTCCGTGTTTGTCATAACCATCCCATCAAAATCCAAACCATGTTTTCATGAGAAATCTCTGTGTGGGTCCGCACCTGCTTTCAGAGAGTCAGATGCACCAGTCTGTTGATACAATTGATATAAATGCATGAAGTCACCTAAGGTTTTAAGCAAGAGTCCAAGTCTGATGAAATTAGGATATGTACTGCTTAATGTTATCTGTTGAGGATGGAACTTAGAGCATTATGGAATATGTTATTGATAGAGTTAGAGGCAATATGAGAAGGGAAAGATATTCATTACTGTGTTTTTCCCCCTCTCTTTATTTTGGGGGGTTATAGCTTCCGAGTCCTGCTTCAACCCTATGTGTTGCTAAATAGCTTTAGCCTGCTATATGCAAAAATGCCGCACAGAAAGAAAACATCCTGGTGAAATGTCAGTTAAGTGGCAGGGATATAAAATGAGTATTAACTCACTAATTGGTCAAATTTTGTTCTTGGTGGGGGTTTTTTTGTTTGTTTCTTCTTTTTTTTGAAAGACATGCAGTTCCCAGCTAAACACAAATGCGGAAATGTTTCTCCTTTTAAAAATAACTCAGACCCCAATGTCAGCAGCTTAGTAATCACGCGCAATTCGACAATAGCTCTTTGTAAAGGGTGTGTATGTTACTAAGGAAAACAAATCCTAGAGGCAAAGGATTCCAGGTTGAAATTTACAGATTTAGTGTAAAAACACCCAAATTACTTAAGCCAGTTGTATTACATCCTTTTTATAGCTGAATCACAGGACCCAAACAAAATGCAGGATACAGAACACTACCTTGTGCCATCAGAACTTTGTGGCTTCATTTCAAATAATACTCACTTCCAGGGGATACTCAAGTCACCTGTAGCCAAAGGTCCATCCATCCCAGGAGAGACCAGCACCAGTGTTTAGAAAGAGAGTATAGGAAGAGGGTAACTCTGGCATGTCCTCTGAAGGTCTGATATTCTCTGCATTAGGGTCCTCCTGATTTGGAGAGTTCAACTTCATCATCATAGTCGAGAATGATTGTTGGCCATTTCTTCCATGGATTTGTCCAAGCAATTTTTCTTAATTTGTTTAAGACTTCTGCCACCCAAAATAGCTTACATCAATAACTTTCACAAATTAATAATTGTGCTCTGTGATAAAGTATTTCCTTAATGTTCTTTAAATGCCTCAACTGCTTTTATTTCTATTGTCCACCCAATAAATTCTTGTTATGAGACTCAGCAATTTTTTATTCCCTATTTTTCTTCTCCAAACTATTCAAGATGGTACACACATTGATTTTATTTCTGCTCCACTGTCTGTCCCAAGTTGAATCCTTTTAAGTTTCTGCTAATAAAAAAAGCCATTTGTAAGCCTTGCTGATTCTTATGATGTCTCTCAGCATCTTTCTAGGCCTCCCATAACCTCAGATGTGGGGATCAGAACTGCAGAAGTGGTCAGAGGGGCAAGAGAAGGTTACACGATGCATGGAGCTGCTTTCCTGACATTTAGCTGGCATAAAGCATTAATAAGCCAAATTGAGGTTCAAGGACTGGTTTTGCTACAGCCAAGCTACGTCACTTAGCCGAGGCTAGATCATGATGATAGAAACTACTCAGTTGAATGGATTGCACAGTTCCAGGAACTGACCTTTCATTACATGGCAGTGCTTCTTCAGTCATTAAGGCTAGATTCACAAAGAAACTTTACTTTGTAGAGTAGAGCATTAGTGTCTAAAAGATAACTTGCTACTGAGCAGAATATTCCCCTATGTATTAGGAAGAATTAAACATCAAAACACAAATTCATGAAAGCTTGAATGCTGAGCATGACTAACAGTCCTTTTCTGGGTGCAGGCATCTATTCTGGGCTCCAAGGAAATATCTGACTGCCTCAACTCCTATGAGCTCCCTCCTGCAGTGTCATGTTGAAACTAAAATAGTAACACAAAGGTGTTCTTCATTTTATTTCTCTGTAGATGCAGATCTAGGTCTTCACTCATTGGTCTCTCCCACATTTCATTTCTGCAGGAAGCAGAGAAGCCCTGGTTCAGCTTTTGAAAGATTTTGTGGAGACCCTTAGATATCCTAAATACTTACGGCTGGGCTCATGGAATCTCGTAATATGGAGCAGAACAGTGGCTGAAATTCCTTTGCAAGTCTAGCCTTTGTGGCTAAATCTGCAACGTGTCTGAAATTTGCTAGTCCCAAGAATGGCTGGAAGCTTAGTGCACTCCTTAAGACTTGTAAATGTCCATATGACCTTCATGAGCAGCTGGGAAGGCAGCCTGACCCTACAAGTCGCAGCCACCTTTGCAGAGACCAATGCTGAGCCACTTGTAGCAGGGACTGCAGCACATACAGTCTGCCAGCGTTGGTCACAAAAGGTCGCTGTCAGGATTAAAGGGGTGTATAGAGCTCCAGCAGAGAGCTTTATACGAAAATGGATTGAGCTGTCTACATCCGTAGAATTCAGAAAACATACATTTTTGTTTAATTTCATTCTTTTATTATTGATCTCATGCTACGCCCCAGGTCTTGATCATTTGTGTATCTTTCTGAATAATGTAACAAGTAAAAGTGTCCTGTATATATATCACATTAGATAGGCATACACATTACTAAACACAGGCCACAGACTGTGTTAGCATAAAGCTACTTAACTCACTTCAAGGAAACCAAGCTTATTTACACCAACCCACAATCTGACCCATTATCCTGTAAGGTATTCTTTCTTCTTTTTTGTTTTTTTTTTTTTTTTTTTAATCTAGTGGGACAATAAAGTCACTACATTTATAGCCCAGAACACTCTCTGCATATTCCAATATCTTGTTTGCTCTTTTAACAGCCACCAAATACTGTGCAGATGGTTTTACTAAATTATCAACAATCACTCCAAATCAGTTCTGATATCCCTGTCCTTGGGGATATACTACCAGGGCCAAACACGTCGCTGGTGCAGCTCTGCTAGCCTAACACACTTGGCCCACTGACCACAAAGTGCACTGCCTCCAATTACCTTCTCTCTCTTGCTCTTATCTCAGTTTACTGACTCTGTACTTATCTTAGTCCCTTCCTTATCTAAAACACTGCAATCTTCCAGGTCCCCTAATGCAGTTCATGATTTGACTCCTGTTGTTCTCATCTAATATTATTGTCCCTTTCTGTGTTTTACTTTCTCTCTTCCTTTTCCTGAAGCACTCCCACAAGCACCGGGGTCTTAAAAAATCATTGCTATTTACAGAGTTTATTACTTTCCATCATTTCTTACGATACTCCTGCAGCATGTCTTTCAAATAATTTTCTCTGTGATTTGCTGTATCAGTCATGTAACCTCCTCCTTCCTGTACTGCTCAGCTCTGGATTAGCTAGTCGGTAGGGCCAGATTGCCCCTGATGGACTTCTTCCCCTCCCTGTGCCTCACCCAGGCACGCTGGGATCACACTCCTGGACTTCTACATGCACACAGAGCTCCTTGCCATGTCTTGCAGGGCAGTCTCACCCCAGCCAGCCAGGCAGCAGCCTTAATTGCGTATTTCAGCAAACGACTCAAGGTCTGAGGAGCTGGTGCCCCTAGAAAAACACCTCCTTCTGCCTCTATTTA
>NW_010515527.1:42756-87443 GCF_000687285.1 Phaethon lepturus
TCCCCACGCAAGGCTTCGACCGAAAGCCACCTTCGAGAGCCCTTAGCAGTACCTCTAAGGCACTCAGCTCTCAGTACCTGAGCTTCTATAAGGTGCTACTGTACTAACTAACGAGCACACCGTTCACTAAAATACCATGGGTGAGTGAAGAATTGGTTTCAACTATCTTCAGATCCATCAGTGGATCCTATCATGCAGGGGAGGGGGAAAGAAAACAGTGGAATCTCCTCTCCCCTTTCCTTTTTAGGGCCGCAGCAAGGAACTGCCATAGCCTGTACTGTGGATTACACAGCAAAAACGCTATTTTGGACCCCAAGTATCTACCCGGTTCCCTGGAGTGTGGAAAGAGATACATTGGTGGCATTTCTTCTGAAACAAAACAAATCATAAACTAACAAAAAAACCCAAAACCAACCAATGGCTGTAATCACCTCTCTACCATGCAACTAAAAAGCGTGGACATGGGCAGAAATGCCCCCAGAGCTTTGCAAGAGCAAAGACACAGAATTATGGTTTCCCAGATCCCAGTGTTTGATTGTGACCCTGCCTCAGGGCTACCTTCCTGTAACCTCTATTAACAGCAGGAAGCTCATTTGAAAAAAAAAAAACAAACTTCAGGGTATGTCACGCATTTTTGAGGTCAGTCCAGTGAAAGTATGTAATAAGGATAATACTGCAGCAGTATTAAAGACACGAGGCATTTCTAGGGTAAATAACACTATAGTTTTGGAGAACATGATTTATGGATACCTTCTTGGAGTTTATTTTTTTGGTGATGTTCGTTGTGTCATTTTCACACAAAAATAGCTCTTTGGGAAAATGTCAATGAGACTCTTCATAGGCATTTTCAGACTATTACATAAGAAGATGGCACACATCCTTCCCACAGAAATTAAATTGGTGTTCAAGGGGTAACGCCAATATTTCAACCTCCTGAAGTAAAAGATGAAGTTAACTTCACCTACCTACGCAGTCACGAAAGCTGGATGGTATGGTACAGCATTTCGCTGATGCATTTATGATTCTTAGGGATCTGACAGACAACCTCCGGGTAATCTTGTAGTGTTAAAATGCTACTGTCCCTACCCTTCCAGCCCCCTGCTCTGCCAGAGATAACGACTCCTGTAGCAGAAGCAACAGAAGACGATGCACTGCAGTTCCCTCTGCCCTAAGAGACCAGAGGGCAGGGCTCAGTTAGGTATTGCAGATGCTCCAGTTCTCAGCCTGGTATCTTAGCAAAACGCAGGGGACTTTGAACTGGAGTTTCTGAGGCACAGGCACCTGCTCCCAGCTGCTACCTCCTTTCCAGGCAGAGTAGCCTCTGATTAAAAAAGAAAAAACCAAACAAAAAGACCCCACACACAAAAAACCTCCTGAACTCCAACCAACCAGTGAAGGAACTAAGAGCAACTCATCTCCCAGGCTCTTAACAGCCAAATCCAAGTAGGGTATTTCAGAATGACGATTCTCAGAGTGTAAATTACCATATTAAGTAAGACTGCCAAACCACTTTTGAAGGGGGCAATTTGGAAAAGTCCTCAGTGCTATTAATGTGAGCACTGAATAGGGCTGTTCATGGGTGCTATTACCTGTAGTATGTGAACTGAAGCTAATGCTCTTCAGAGGAGAAAATACAGCCATTAACAATTCAAAGATTTCCTCATTGCTTTTGCACACATTGATCTATTTCCTGCTATTAAAAACCAAACAAATAAAAACCCACAAACAAGGCAAAAATATTTACTAGATGCTATTGTCCTGTGAAGACAGACTTGCAGCCCAAACCTGGCAATAAAACTCTAAGCACTAATCCCTGGGAAACAGTCCCAGGTACCAGAGAATCCCAAAGACGAAAAGCTTCTGAGCAAAGGGCTCTTCACACGGAATTGTCAGAGAAAAAGATCCTTCATGCTCCTGTATCCCAATTTCCCCTAGTTACCACAGCAGCCAACTGTAAGTAAAGCAGGCAGATTGGGTCTGACAAGCACATGATATTCATGCTTTCAGAGAATGTCGTGTTAATATTTGCACCGTAGATGGTGTATGGGAAAGTTAGACTGCCGTGACCTTGGAGAGAAAAAGCTTAGGTTGTCTATCTTGGAAAGTCGTATCCCTAAAGAAAAATTTGTTCATTCCCCTACACCTGTAATCTTAACTCCCTCAGATGGATTCTGAGGGGATCTGCCAACTTCTTACCTAATTTCACCTCCGTTCAGCTACCAGTGCAACTGAACTGTCACGGCAGAGGAAACCCGAGCAGCTACAGCCGCACCACTGTGCGCGGGTCTTGCAGTGACACCTCCCAGATTTGCTTCACAGTAGCCCGACCCTGGGCTGCCCACTGTTCTGGGCAGCAAAAAGCTGTGCAACTAAACACACACAAGCTAACTCCATTACAGCTCCTCCTGAAAGCAGAGGAGAAGCCTGTGTTTTTCGCTCCACTTGTGGCACAGCTCGAAAACAAAACAAAACAAAAAACCCCAACCAACCAAATGAGACCCCAGCACCCCCACCCCAGCCCCAAACACCCCACATGCAAATTCAGTCGGGTATCAAAATGCCCTGTGAAAACGTGTAAGTGTTCTTAGTCAGAACCAATCTTTCTCTAGATTTACATAGACCCCCCTCCTCCCTTTTGCCAGTCAAAACAATGATTTGGCAATCTAACTCCTGGCTATAATTCATATATACATACACATGAATTGTACATACTCCTTACTTCTCTTCCCGCCCCCTCCCTTATATTTTGTAGGAAGCCATTCTAGGCACTGGGAGCAGATGATCATCTCCTCTTCCAAAAGAAGAACCTTACTGCTGGGGCTTCTCCAGTCCAAATGGTTAGGAATCCAATACACAACAATCTTGCAGAAATCAGCTGCCAGATTTATTATTCTACCTGAAAACCCCAAACAAAAAAAAAAAAAAACCCAAACAAACAAAAAGTGGAATAAAAACAGACTTTAAATAAACCTCTTAGGTACATTTTAAAAAGGGTTAATCAGTTCAGTGAAAGACTTTTATATCTTCTGCTGAGAGATCATGTAATGTTGGTCTGATTGCTTGCTTTGTTCAGTGAGTCACTACCGTATACAGATATATATATATATTTCTTCTTAAATATTACACAGTTGATGCATTTTTCCTCTTTTTTTTTTCCTTTTTTTTTTTTTTCTTTTTTTTGTCCAGCCCCTTTCCCAAATACCCACATCCTGCCACAGGCAAGAGGCGCTCCGTACTGACATTAAAGAACCAAAACCAATCCAAGGACTTTTCATCAAAGCATGTTTCATTTGAACCTTATTTCAATGGAAACTACATTTTTTTTAAACAGTCTTACTCAACCTTTTCCCTTTGCTTTTTGCTAATTCTGCAATTTTAGACTTCTGATCCTGGGTTCATCACTGAAAATTTAAGTGCCATAGAGACTTCGGGATGACAGAATTAGGTGACATATTAAGGCGTATACACACTCCACAAAATATGTTGTCTTATGGATCTAAGTAAACTAAATACCAGCCCAAATGTTTTTTAAACACATGTGGATTCTAGTGACCACTGCTTCTTTACTTTTTGATTAATTGCATATTAAAATATTCATAGCTTAACTAGTGTCTTACTGACAAAGGATGGAAAATTAACCCACCACCTAGGATTGTCTTTGAAATCCATCCACTACGATGAAAATTATTCTTGTTGTTTTATGGTTATGCATTCATTTTCCTCCTGCTTCTCAGGAACAGAGGAAAATGAGGTCTTCCATAGAAAACCTATTTAAATTTCACTGGGCAAAAAAAGAAATCCAGATCCTAACCCCTCCTCCCCCCTTCAAACTAGGAAATACTGTATTTCAGAAAAGGTGCTCATGAGTATTTAAAACTTTGGGAGTTTTGTCAGGGCTTTTTTTTTTTTTTTTTTTTTTTTTTTTTTTACATACAGAATAGTGTGTGTGGCTTGTGTTCAAGATTACCCCTCTCAAAAAAAATAAAACAATTTGAAAAAATAGCAACAACAAAAAAAACCCCTCAAAATTTAAATTGTCTTCCGAGCATATCTGATCACATTTACATTTAGTGTCCAAAGCAATTTGATTGGTAACATCAGTGCCAGCACTACAACGTCATACAGCGACTTCATGGTATTCTTTGACAGTTTGTCCAAGTCTCTGTTCCACCGAAAACTACAAAAGGTTCTGCAGAGCTTTCCTTAGCAAGCTGAAGCTTACTAGTCATTTGTGGATGCGCATAAAAGCTGCTTATAGCACAGCTATGGCGTAAGCTATTTTCTAAGCAATAAATGGTTCAAGTCATCTATTTTGTCCTGAAATGCTACCTGTAGTTACAGCATTGCTTATAAATGGTCATAGTAAATTCAGCATCAAAGAGAATATTACAGAAAAAGACAGCAGCAGAAGCATTAGCATTATCTAGTATTTATATATGTTATCAACATAACACAGCAGTAAAAGGTTTAAATGCATATTAATGGGTACCGTGTCTAAAAATTACTAAAGTACCTATTTAGTGTATTGGATATTTTTCTCAAGGAGTGCTTGCTGTGTCTAAACAGCATAATTAGATATGTGACTTAGTACAGTTAATTCCTATTGATTAAATAACTTATTTATGTACCAAAGGAAATGGAAGGATACAAAATGTTTTCTCCTTCCCGATCATGATCCTGTATTTAATGCTGACATGATCATCAGAAAGCCTACCATGTGTAATTACTGCCTTCAAATGGATCTTGAAAGGTCTAAACCATAGCATGGTCCATATATGTATAGCAACATGGCACCAGACACGGCATGCAGCTTGCAGGCTAAAGTCAGGGGTTTTGCTGCTTGGTCACTGTACTTATGGCCACTCTGTCATTAAACAGGACTTTTTTTTGAGGCCACACCAAAAAAAAAAAAAAAGAAAGAAAAAAAAGAAAAAGGAAAAACTCTTGAGACATCTGCTTCTTTTCAGAGGCAAGGTGCAAGGTCTGCCACTGCAAGCTTCTAAATTAAATGCTGCGGTGTATGCTTTGCTTCTCTTTCATAACTGCAGAAAGACAATTAAGAATGGCAAGAAACAAATGCCCTAGGCATGCTGTGCTGATGTCATCATCAAGTGGTTATTTTGCACAATGAGAATTAACTGTACTACAGATACCCAGAGAAAATGTACAATATCTTATGCTGATATGAAACAAAACAGACATGATATAGCTTTCTTGTACTTAAAACCTGTACGATCCCTTCCCAAACTTAAGTAAAAAGCAAACCCCCCCTTTTCCTCCTGTTACACAGAATAACGTTTAGGTTCCAACCCCCGCCCCCCCTTCAAATAAAGTGCGCTGTCCATGGCAGACCATAGGAGTAATGCAACAGGAAAAGCCCCTTTTAGTGTACTATTTAAAAAACAAACTGAAGTCGATGCAGCTTTCCTCTGGGTCTTGTGAAAGAGGAGAAGCTTAAGAGAGGGGGGAAAAATCCCCTTCACTGTCACTGCTGTTAATAGACATAGCCTTCGTTATAGGGGTGGGTGTTGCAGCAGCCACCGTCCTGCATGTAGACCATGCTCTCATCGAAGTGGGACAGAGGCACAGTGTCCTCCTCATTGATGTGGCGCTCCATGTCAGTCTTCAGTAAGGGGCGCTGGTTGTCCGGAAAAGCCATGGAGAAAAGCGCTTCGGGGTCGCAAACAAACTTGTAGACGTATCTTTCTCCAGCCACCTTAGGACAACGGAAGAGAGAAAGGGTGCAGCGTAAGGCCTCGTGGTTTTGCAACTCCAAGTTCAACACTCTTGTGAAGAACTCACCTTCGTTACGCAATTAATAATGCAACAGCAGAACGCTCTTGATTTTGCCACACGTGATATCTTGTTGGAAGATGGACTAGGTGTTCTACTTCCAAACATTTGTTTGCGATCATTTCCTATGCTTAACCACAAATGGAATTGTTCTTATTGGAAAAGGTAAACAATTGTCACTACAAGTGGCAAAATAAAACAACTAAGTCCAACACTCTGTGTGCAAAGTGGAAAAAAGAATCACATTGCGTGATAGAGATCTGAATTTCACTTTACACAGATTGATTCATACTTAAGTATAAAAGCACTTAAGTTATAGTGCATGCTGATTGTACAGGCACAGCGTAAGCAAATACGTAGGCTAATATGTACTTAGCAATTGCTCATGCAAAGCTGGGACATTTGGATTTGCTTACGGAGGGGCAATTTGTCCAAAGACCCTAAAATTTTCCCTTATTCAGAAATAGCACTAAATGTCTGTTCTTCATCTTCCTAAAAGCTAAAGAATGATAAAAACAATACAGAATTGTTTTCTTATTAAAAAAAAAAAAAGGCAACATAACCATCATTAGTTTTTAACATATACTAAGTGGCCAGATAGGGTAATCCCAGGGCAAACCTCAAACACTGCTATGCCAGAAAAATAAGCATACAAACTAAGCTTTAAAAATGTTTGTTAAATACATTCTTGTAGAGAATAAAGTAGTAGCTTAAGAGGTAGCAAGCTAGCTGTCAGAAGTACTTGTAAACTTTCCTTATTAAATGGATGTGTGGGTTGGGCAGCATTATCAGCCTTATGGTACTCCCAGCCCCAGCTTTTCGGCTTGTTCCACTCTCTTTGCTACTTACTCTTGCCGCTGTGCTGCCTTTGAACTGGTCCGGCACAACGGCCTCTGCAGCTGAGCTGTAACCCGCGGCGAGGAACTCCTCTGCCTGAAGCACACCCAGCAGAATCAAGCGTTCCTGCTCCCCCCTGACGGGACCCAGTCTCCAGCCCACTTCACGCAGACCGGGCGCACAGCTGCCTGACACACCGGTGGACGAGGCAGTGTGCTGCTGGAGCGCCCCAAGTCGCTACCAGCCCGGATCGTTCTCCAAGTTAACTCCCGGACAGTGCTAAAGGAGAACGCTACAGCGATCCCGTGACCAAAGCAGAAGAACTTGCAACGGGCAACTCCAAACGGAGACCTCACAAAACCTATCGGAAAAGCTGACCAGTAACGTGAGCCGAGGGCTTTGGTTCCATTCATAGAATTGGCAAATGGCAGGTTTAAACACGTTAAGTCATCACAGGTCACAACACTAATGTGAAAAGATATGGAACAAGTTTTACAGCACAAGGTGTTCACTATGATCTTTGGTCACACCTGCCAGTTTTGTAGATGCAGCAGACAGGACTCTCCCACTGATTTATCAGTCAATCTACATAGTACCACATAGCAAGATTTAAAAACATACACGTAAATCGGCAGGCCACGACAGAAGGATGGGTTGAATACTGTCAGCAAGACCAGACTGTTATATATAAATTATTTTTAAATATTTCTCATAATTCAGCCTATTATAAAATATTAAATCCCACTTAAAAATGGTATTATTACAACACTTTTGGTAAAATATTAAAGTATTTGGTATGTTAATAGGTATCATTTTTCTCCCCTACCTTGCACTAACCGAAGTACCCAAGCGCTGGGCAGCTAATTTAGATCTGCAAAACATTATTCATACTGTACTCCACTGTTTGCCTTTCCCAGGTGCCAGGAAGCTGTTTTGGATATTTTTGAATGTTACCTCTTTCCCGATAATCATGATGTGCATTGTGTGAACTAAAACCACAGACATTTTTTACATAGAAAAAAATATCTTTATGCATATACTGGACCTGGTAAGTGAAAAAGCTTAGTGTTTGCCTTAATAGATGGAAAACCTACCTAAACAATACAGCTGCAAGTACTTCTCATAAACTGACTTATGGATTAACATGCAACGCTCGACTGACATCTAATACAAAGTTAGCAACTCACCTTTTGCATGATTCCCTTTTCATAATAATAGCGAAGTGATCGGCTAAGTTTATCATAGTTCATAGCTGGCCTATTTTTCTGAATCCCCCAACGACGTGCCACCTGCCATAAAAATGGATTAGCATCGATTTGTTAAATGCATTTAACAAGCAGATCTTATCATCAGATACTTTATTTGGGGATGGAGGAGGGGGAACCCTGCAGGTGGAGCACATAAACAGAAGAGAAAAGGTTGCCATGACCTGAATTTCCCATGTACTACTATGATTTTTAATTTGACACACAGTCATCCATTAAACTTGAAGCAGACTTAGTTATATGCAAATGTGGTGGAGGATTGGAGTTTTTTTGTTTTTAATAAAGAAAACCAATGAAAAAATAAATCCATATAATCAAATGATAGACAAAAAATATTTATCAAGTTCCACCAGAATCAATTATCCACAGTATCAAACTTAAGAAAAGTTTGATACTGTGGGTAATCAGACTATTCCTGTGTTTTCCTTGCTGTCAGAAGACAAAGTTATATTAAACACACATGCATACACACTTAGTTCAAGAACTAATACAGAATGTACTTGGAATGACAGCGAAGTTGAGATTATTAGGAGATACAAGTCAAAAGCCAACTCCCAGTCTTAAATTAATACTTCAGCAAAGAAAATGAATTATCAGAGGAGACAGGGTAATCGCTTGGAAGAACTATATGGTAGTATGAAGAATGGGACAGAAATTTTGTAGTTGAAATTGTATAATTTCCTGTAAAAAATAATAATAAAAAGGGAGTTGTAAGCAACTTGTGACACCATTCCATAGAGAACAATATGCCTTCTGCTCTGACTTAGGATTTCTACTTGCCTTTACACTTCCTGTTTTATTGCCAACGGTGGTTCTAGACAAAGAGACCTTTTGTTTAAAGAGCTTAACTGCTTATTCCCCACCTGAAATCATAATCGGCTGTTGGTGACATTTCAATTACTGGCTGTACAAATTACTATCATGTCACCAGAGGGAAAAAAAAGTCAGAGCTGATGAACTCTTTAAAGCACATTTTATAAAAACGTTTGAGAGGTGCATATGCATACAGCTCTGGAAAAAGGCGAGAGTAGCCAAGCAGCTTCTCTGCAGACTGCTCTAAGCAACTTTCCCATAGGTGTCCGGAGCCTTTTGATGCAAACCATAGACAACATGCAGCACTGAAAATTGAAAGGGACTAAATAACAACAGCAAAATCCATGACTTTGATCTCCATCTGGACAATAATTTTTAGATTTTCTTTTTAAAGCATTATTTCCTTTCAGTGGTGCAGCTTTTCAGGCTTATGTAAATTATCATGGCTCTGCTAACTTCAGCTATGTTATAGCTGTATTGAAACATACCTCCAATCATGTCAATTTTTTCCAGCTGTAGATTTGGCCTAGATGCATAACCTTGATTCGCCTATTCATCTTTGTAACACATGCCTACATCACTCTCTGTTTACTCCTGCCAAGTTTTTTTCTGCATTAATCAGAGTCCTAAAAGTCCCCAACGTAACAGGCTTGCATAATAAATAAACACACAGCAAAGATAACTACAACAAAATAATGGTTGAGCATATGCTATATTGTGTAACATTCTGACATTCCCAAATAAGCAAGCAGGTCCAGAAGTAGTCTTGGTAAGCGAGTCTTCCTGTCCCTGAACTGCACAGGGTTTATCAAGTTTTGCTCTGTGGAAGGGATTAGGGCTTTTAGCCTTCCACCCCACCTTCCTGCTACAACAGAAATGGACCTACACCCAATTCTTAGGCTCCACAGTTCACAGTTACCTACTTTCTGAATGAACTATGCTGCTCTACAAGTTAATACATATTAATTTTTGTTGTTACTCTTTCTACAAGTGCATAAACCTCCAGAAAGGGATGGGATGGAAAGGTTGCAGACTTGCCAGCAAAGTTTCCGTATCAAATTGACTGAGGCTGTTCTATGGTCAAATCCTCAGATGCAGAATGCCAGGATCTGCCATGGTGACTATCACTAGCGTGAGGGACGCTCGCTCGGGCGAATGAGAACCAGCACACGGGGCCTCGCAGAAAGCCTGCCCCTTAGCCAGACCACATCGGCAAAGAAAGGGACATTAGTCCTTTCGCCTTCCCCAACTACTCTATCATCCCCTTAGGGCTGTTGGCAGACGATGTAACTTAAACGCAAGAAAGCTTTCAGATTGCTTATGCCAGCAGATGGATGGAAAATGGCAGAAATAGCTGGTGGAACGCAGAAGCAGCCCTACACCCCCAAACCTTCCTACTCAGCTCTAACTCAGAGGGAATCCTGATGGAAAATTTGCTGTGGTCTCCTCTATTACCCAACCCTGTCCAAGGGGCAAAAAAGTAAACCAGAATGATATTGTCCTTTGACAACCCTAATCAAATCATCCACATCAGCATCACAATAAAATTCAAGCACACTAGATTTTCCAACAGTTTCCATGGCTGCTTAGAACACAGGATAGATTATTTAATGTTACCTAGTCCAAAAAAGTTTATGTAATAAAATGTTAAATTTATTCCTGTTTATCACACAAGTGAACTAAGTCATGCTTCAGCAAATGTTCATGAATACAAGCAATTTTATCTGCCCCACGAGTCCTTCATGGTTCAGGGGAACTGTGCATGTGCATGAGTGTTTGCAAGCCTCGGATCTAAGCGTGCACTAAACAATCTAATGATACAGATAAGCAGAAGACTCTGAAGAAGACTCTAAACGGGGGTTCACATAAATTGATGGGATTTTACTGCCTAATGATTTCAACCTCCTCCTTTGACATGTGTCAGACTTGGGGTCTTTCACTGTACAGCCTGTAAGTTCCAAGTTCTCACATTTCACACTGAAGAACAGTTGGTGTTGAAAGACTATTCAGGGGTAAGTTTTCAAAGGATTTTGGAATATAGCTCTATCCATGAAGTGGTTCTGAAAAATCTGGGCCCCACAATTAATGTTGAGTATTTCGTAACTCTAGTACTTACAATATTTTCATTATTTTGTGGGACTAGGAAATTAAGTCTATGCTTAACCACACCTCTGCCCTAACTGAAGCACTTCCCTTGCCAGTCCTTTCTGTCACCCTTTTTAAAGTGCAAAATATTGAAGGAAAACAAGGCCTAAGTCCAAAGGAGCACTATTACATTTGCAGGATGCGGCAGCGATTGTCAGGGCACACTGTCTAACCCACCTCCTCCGGCTCAATCAGCTTGAATTCCATGCCTCGGCCAGTCCACGCTATGAAGTGAGAGTTTGATGGGTCATCAAGAAGAGCTACCAAGAACTGCCACAGCTGAAGCGAGCCTCGCCGTTGATACGTGGGTCCCTCACGGTACATACCTGGCTCCTGTTTGACGTCACCTGCACAGAAAAGCAACAACATTAGATTAGCAATGCGTAAGAAGCATCAATACTTGATTTGTCAGATAAACTGGCAAAGCAGTCATTAGGGTTAATGAAACAGAGGGAAAGAATTCTTACCACCCAGCCATCCACAAATGCAACATTCCCCTGTCTGCTGTTAATTGTAAACACTCTTACAGTAACATATTCATATAACAAAACGTACCTAAATTCAGTCACGGCTTATGGAAGTCTCCCCAAGCCTATCCCCATTTACTTCTTATACATGCAAATCTCGCTTGCGAACGGTTTTGCACTATCCTCTATCTGAAAGAGCATGAACTATTTTTTTAAGCAACTCTGAATCTGAAGAACTGCATTTGTGTACTATGCTTTGCACAAGTCCCAGTTTTGGAAATGTAATGTATGCCTCATAAAGCTGCAAAACCCTATTGAGTGAAACTTCTTTTGCATGCAAATGCTTCTAAGGAAAATTTGACAAAGTATTTGACTTGGACTTAAACAGCATGTGCTTTATGTATAGGTATGCAAATCCTGTAGATATGCGAGTTCCTCTGTGGCATATTGGACTTACATATAAGCACATATTACTTTTACTCATATCTACATATTAGATTAGTATTCTCCCTGAAAAGCAGTAAGTTAATTTTTCTAAAATTTCAAATCCAGAAGAACCTTTTAAAAAACAGTAATAATATTCTGCTAGCTGTTCCACAAACTGACAGTGAAAGATCATCCAGCTACATCCATACTGTGTCTCTGTTGTTTTTAAATCGTATGCATTCTAAACAACTCATGCAAACAACAACAGCTGAAAGGTCTGATGCTGAAGCAGACAGTATTTTTTTCTGCACACAATGACAGCAATCCTTGATACGCTGGTAAAATTCCTCCATTCAACTACCAGAACAGCAATACTCTCCAATAAGCTGTGCGACCTGTTTAATACAGAAAGCCAGGACTTCACATTGAACCACAACATTAGGATACTCTGATGGCCATTACAGAATGGCTCCGTGTAGTAAAAGTAAGAATAATATTAAAAATGGAGCACTTCCTTTTGTAATCAGGAAAGAAAACTGAGTCAATAGCTATGGAAAACAAATAAATCAACACAAGGCTTTTGGTTTATGTGAGGTTCAAGTTCCAGTCCTGAAAGGCCCTTTTTTTCCCTCAAGGACAGGATTATTTTTTTTTAATGATAGCTGAGCAATGCACAAGTCTCGAGTGCAGTATTACAGAGGGTCAGATTATTCGCCTGTGCTGATCTCCGATTTCAAACAAAGCGGCTGAGAATCTACTTCTGAAACGTCAAGACTAGCCCTGGGCTTACCCCACTTTTGTTTTATGGGCCAAAACATGATGACACATCCGCTATTTTTTCCTCGAAAGTCATAATGCTGCAATACACCTATCTGTATCACATCAAATCTTCTAGTGTACAAGGTGTTCTCTCAATAGACAATCATAGAAGCTAGTAGCAGGCTGCTTGCTTTGAAAGCACGCAAGTATTTCCAAACATTTCTTTCTTTTACTTTATTTGTATTTCTTTTCCATTTTCATTCCCTCCCCTATACAAAACCCAAACAAAGAGGATTTTCACGAAAGACACAGACAAACACTACTCCTGAAGAGTTTTAACTTCATGTAGTACAGAGTCTGATCCCATTCCCATAAATGTGAATATGAATTTGCCACTGATACTGAAAACAAATCAGGTCCACAATCATTTCTGGGGACAAAAAAAGGCCTGACACAATGTGCTTCGGAAAGGGGCGGGGGGGCGGGGGGAGGCAGTCTATGTTCCACAGCCAGGGTATAAAGTAGACTTTCAACGCATCACCCATTCAGTGAACGTGTCAATAC
The DNA here is from genome assembly GCF_000687285.1 of Phaethon lepturus. NCBI lineage: Eukaryota > Metazoa > Chordata > Aves > Phaethontiformes > Phaethontidae > Phaethon > Phaethon lepturus. The sequence continues at coordinate 55,826 of NW_010515527.1, forward strand.
AGTGACAGTGCAATGCTGGATTAAGCAATCTTCAGTTAGGCCTAGCATTATTTAAAATCCTCTATTTATTTCTTGCTATTCCTTACTAACCCTGGAGTGCACATGGTGCCTCCGTTGGAGGAATGTGCCATTCTTTGGGTTATTTTCATTTCAGAGCCTCCCGTTCTTCAGCAAACACAACAAATGCTGCTAGACATGCAACAATTTTGTAATCCATGTAAGTGATTCTCAAGGGAAAACAAACAAAGTAAAGCAGGAGAGAAACCCCAGGAGTTGTCCAGCTCTACTTTTAGCTATGGTCAGAGAGCTGTTCACAAGTTTATCAGTAAGTAGATAGATTAGATAATCTTTCCTGCTAAAATAAATAAAGCTGGACATACATACACTAACACAAAGAAGCCACTCTAGCAAATAGTCTCCAACTGGTCTCCAAATTAGTTCCCAAAGCTGCAGACTAACAGAGTCACTGGCAAGAAACACTGAGTCCATCTACTTTGTCTATAATGAAATAAATCAGAAATCAACTGAGTTACACCAGGCGACTGATTTTACATCAGAGTAACTGAGGATAATTTGAGCAATTCATTTTAATTGACCTCGGAATCCCTCTCGAAAAAAAAATCTGTTGTAATGGGTAGTGTTGTGAAAAGATCATTGATTTGTTATCAATCCCACCGAAAAATAAACTACTAGTACAATGTTTAACATGGTGCAAATACAGTGACACAAATGCAAAAACGTCCTATATACTCACTCACCACTATTCATCACTTCACAGACAGAGACACAAGAGGCCTAACCCTCAGTAAAACCAAAGCTGCTGCTTTCACTGCCATTTTGTTAATTATAAGAACAGCTTTCATTAAAATCTCAAACAACAAGCGGTATGTGATCATCAGTGCAATGGAAATCCTCCTATTACTTCTCAACAGTACAGGAACCGAGCTCCTCGGCCGCAACTCTTGATACAGCATCTTTTGCTGGCAGAGGCCGAACAACATCCTATTGAAAAGGAGACTTTGGTTTCAAGAGACAAAGGTCAGCTTTGGTTGGGCGCACCGCAAATGGTGTGTTAAGGAATCCTAAATTGGAACGTTACCAAGCGTTTTTGATCAGCAACAGAGAGAAGTCCCTCATCTCTTCCTTTTTCATCTCCCCACACAAGAAAAAGAAAGCGAGATGTGTCATACATACCGTCAAACTTCTCTGGAACAACGCAAGTGTCATCATAAAATTGCCTAGGTCCCTTTTCATACATGCAGCCTGTAAGTTAACAAGAGAGAGGTGTTTATATAATAGATGCATGGAGAAAGAAGAGATCATAGGCTTAATGCCAGAGGGAACACTAAGTCATAGAGGAATCAGATTATTAATATCCCACATCCTTTACACACCGCCCAATCGCAACATTTTGGCCTCAGTACAGGGGTGTTTAATTAATGTGTGCATTCCCAAAAGACTGTTAATCTCCACCTGCAAAAATGAAAAAGCACCCATTTTTCTCTATGATTTATCCCAAAATGTTTGTCTCATTTCCTGTTTGAACTAGCACAGCTTTGACTTTCAACCATTAGTTCCCGTGGGCCTTCTCCCTGCGAGACCAAGAAAGTCCTATTCGGTATTTCCTCCCCACACTCACAGAAGTCACCCCGCTTGATACTTCTCCCAATTAAGATCATTCTGTAAAATTTTATTTTTATCGTTAAAATACACTCTCTACAATCCTGCATTCTTTCTAGCACTCTTTTCTGCACACACTCCTACTGTTGAGTATTATTTTAATGTTTTGCTTAACCAGAACCATATTGCATGCCAGTATCGGCCTCACCGGTGCTACTTAGTGAGATAAAACATCTCCTCTCCTGCTTCCCTATGGCCCTCCTTTTGACTGTGCAAATATTACAGAAGGCCTTTTTGCCATACAGTTGCTATGTTTGGTTGGGCTGGTTTTTGCACTGTGAAGCTGAGGAGGAGGCGGCCCATCAATTAATTTTTTCCAATATACCATTTCCCGGTTCCATAGGCCTGGTCTACATTCAGCATATTAAAAAAACGTTTTATTTAATGTGCCCAGATTACCAAACAATTCAAATTGCTTTGTGCAACTACCCTGTCCTGCCCGTTATTTACCACTCTGCCTAGCTTTGTGTCATAAAGTTATCTATTAACTTTGTTCCGTATCTTTACTGAAAATGTTGAATAGCAACACTCCTGATATCAATTCCCACAGAACTGTAACAGAAACAATCCATTCAGAAATGATTGCCCAGTGACAGCCACTTTTAGATCTGTCAGTTGGCCAGGTCTTAATGTATTTAATGTGTACTTTATTGATACTGCTTTGTGCTAACTTCTTAATCAGAATGTAATGCAGTGGCAAACTGAATGCCATAAAAAGTCTAACTATATAATACAAGTTTCTTTATCAATCAAACTTTGAATCTCAACAAAGATTAGAATCAGATTTGACATGACCTTTATTCCATAAAATGGAAAAAATATTGACTGATTTCCAAATACAGAAAACAAATATTTATTGAACATCGCTGCTTTTTCTACGTCATTCGTAACAATTTTACCACCTCCAAGTACCTATGAGTGCATAACATGGCTAAGATTGTTTTTCCACTATCTAGGCTGTGATTAAAACCCAAAGCTGTTGACCTTAGCCCTGCAGTGGATTTTTCCCTGATTTCTCTCACCTCCCTTATCAAGCTTCTATACTTCATATAATTTCATATACCAAGACTGTTATACATTTTCATCTCTTGTTTCACCCTCCTTATTAAATACTACCTTTTATTTCTATTTTCTACCTTCATTCTACCCCAGAAGCAGCTGGGCTTTTAGCCAGACTTGTTATCTTTCCACTAGTGAATGAAGTCTTACTAGAGGACTTCGATTCATATATCTGTCTGAATTCTCATCAATCTCAAAATTTCCCTCATGCTTGTGAAATTTGCCCCTTGGAAGAAAAACAAATAAACCCTAAACAAACAGACAAAAAAATCATATACTGACAGGAAAGATACACCAAAGCAGGGGAGTGCAGGGTACAACCTCTCTTTCAGTGGTCATTTTTAATTAGTTCTGTTGCCCTTCTTATTTTTAATATATATAAAGTGCTTTTATTCAGAATTATTAATTTTGATAATGAACTAAGCTCTGCCCTACTGAAGTCACTGAGAGTTTTGGTATATATCATATGGCGCACAATTTGGGCCTAAGGAGCACCAAAACACTGCAAAAAATATAACAAAAGGAAAAGGCAAAAACCTTCACTAAATTTAAAGTATAGAATAGATTACTTAACAGTTAACTGAGCCTGTCACACCAATAGCCTGGAAAGTATCACTTGAGCGGAACGGGTGAAATGGACAAATTTTTAAGTGTCTCTGCCTTTCAACTGCTAGAGGCTCGAAAAGCAGAATGAGTAAATTCATAATAAAATTGCTTCTACCCTCATATCCTGTGGCACTATAGGAAGCTACAAGAAAATCAGTGCCTCAGAAACTCAAGACTTGGAAGGGAAAGAAAGACGATGCAAGTCTTCCCAGCAGCAGAATTAAACCAGTGAACCCCAAATTCCTTCAGGCTTTTTAATTTTTTACTTTTCTCTTGTACAAAAGCAATACATAATAGAAAACTTAACTTCTGTTCTGTTTGGGTGAGCCAGGAAGCCTTCTTGCCTCATGTAAATGGAATGGCAGCTAGGCACTTCTGAAAGGAGAAGACGACAATGCTAGTCAAAAGACTGTCCGGAGTTAAAAGCGTGCAGGTTATCAATGAGACAGGCTGCAGGCAGAAGAGCAACAAAAAGGATGCAAGTTACAGCGAGGGGGAACCTGTCAACACACAGTCAGCATTTCAGAGCAGCACGCACGAGGCATGGCAGAGGAGAAAATCATAATGGGAGATCATAATCGTAATCATAGATCCCACCTAACATAGGCACTTGAACTCAAATTCGTACTGTAATCAACTTTGCTAAAAGCTGACTCCCATGACAATTACAATTTAGACTATTCACAGACCAAAAAGTCCACACAAGACTTTACTAGTATTTTAAACCCTGTGCTTGTACATCAATCTTTGTAACTAATTCAACCTAACATTTTTAATCACTTACACAGAAAAGCCTGCCCACCACACTGGAGACAAACTCTACATTAATACAAGTAATGCCAGTGTGAATTTAGAGTAGGATATCGCTTTTTAGACTCTGGTTAAGGATTTGAAGGGTTAATGAAATTTTCTGCAATTGCTAAACATTTAATCTAGGAATTCAGATTCATCAATTTTACATCCTTAAACATGTACATCCTTAAACAAAAAAAGACATACATGCCCCTCCTCCAAATTAGTGCACACATTCTAAGTAATACAGACATTTATTTGCCATTCCCATCTCTACTCAAATCTGCAAGAAGAATGAGAGAAACCAAACAGAAATAGTGAAAACGGTGTTCTTTAAATGTCTTTCTATTTTTTCCCCGTCTTGCACAGTTTGCAAGTAGCCACATCCTGTGCACAGGGACTTGCAAACAGAAATACACCGTAAATGTTTGCCCTTCTAGACCATGTTTAACCCACTTCTTGGATATCAAAAGTCCTGCTTAACAAGTCTATTTGATCTTGTGATAAACTCCTACCCTAAGCTATGCAATCTGTTACCAGTAACTTGTAACTCTTTAAGAGATGCAAACAGAGGTCGAAAGAGCAGACATTATTTTTCCAACACTGCCTACAGACTCTTTCAGACTGTGATTCCAAATTTCACTGTTCACTGACTAGTGATGAGTATCAAAGATTTGGCAGGATAAGAAAATGAGGTTTTACACTGACTTCACAAAACAAGCGAAACACAGGGCAGTAATAATAAGTTTCCTCTAACAGTTCACGGTGTCTCTTGCACATCTGTGTCGAACTCTTCATTACCTCCTCTCTCGATGAAACGCTCAGTGCCTGCCTGCTCAGGCCTCGAGAATCTCTAACGTCTCAGGCAGCTATTCTGAGCAACCACAGGAACTGGTGATTCAGTGATCACACGAGTCAAGTATGGCTCTGTAGACTAGAACTCAAGGCTACAAGTAGTGGTTCACCTGCAAGGAATCACTCATGTTACCAAGATTGAATTTTAAGGAGAATGGAAAAATCTGCGTAAAAAAAAGAGGAAGTTGGAAAACTGAAACAGATGTTATTTTCTATTTTAGGTAAAAATTCACTAGTATTGGCAGCAAAACCCTTTTTGACTCATGAACTCCACTCCTGCAAAGTGATACAGCAGAGTATACGGATTCAAGAATTATGTACGCATCCAAGAAGTTATGTTCTTAGCCAATTTGAGGTTTCATCTCCCATGCTCCTAAGTCAATTATAATTAACATCTGGAGTCTTTTTAAGGCGAGCATTGTTTGTACCAACATTACTTAATCTTCTGGTTAGCTTGTGCTTAAACAGTCCACAGAGGACTGAAAAATACAGCAAGGAAGAGTTTATTTCTCGTAAAGTAACTAGAGTCTTGTTATCCTAAAGTGCTATCAGTTAATTTATGACTATCAGAGTGGGTCAGACTCTAATCAAATTGTAGAAACATTTCCAAAGTGATTATTCAATCAAATGACTAACATGGTTAATTAGGAGCCATAAACATTGCTCTGAAGTTCATCAAAGTAATGACTTGCCCAGAAAAATTACTGCTAATTAAATTGCCTGCTGCTTTCATTTCTACCTTATCTAATAAAAAGTCCAACCAATGAAATTTAGCATTGCAGTTTTAAATTGTACTAAATGCTTGACTAAGACCCAGAAGTATTTTTACTAGCTAAGCGGAGCTACTTCAAAAGAAAACATTTTAATGCAGAAATTACAGAGCAATTATATGTTTTCTTCTCCTTAAAGCATTGTTTCAAGACAACAAATGAGACAGAATTAGGCATGAAATACTTCCAGGGCAGGATCCAAGTGTTTGAGGTGACTGATTCTATCACCTCTTAGCAATTTTCAGTCTTTGAAGAAAAATGTGCCTGGATTTAGGATACACGACAAGCTTATTTCAGATTTTTAATGAAGTAATTCACATTGTGAAGTTACATCATCTCAAGAACAGCAAAGATCCTTTAAAAAAACCAAACTAACTAAAAATATGGAGACATAAAAAATTGAATTTATCTTAGAGTTCATTCTTCATTGCTCCTCTTACTAACAGCAACATAGCAGTCATCTTAAAACAATTAATATGGCCTTTATATCATGTTGGTTTGAAACCATTTTTTCCCCAGTAGGTGTTATTTTAAAATTGCATGTAATGTAGACAGTGCAGAAATTGCTTCTCATCTGGGAATGTCACAGAGAAAAATACTGGAAATAAGCTCTGCTGTGCCTTAATCAAAATACATCAAAGCTAAAAAAGCCCAAACGGACTTCCTCAGGACAAGAAAAATCTGCTACTGAATTTAACAGGCACAGGTTCTAGGTTTCATTATAGAGTAAGACACTTGAGTGGTCCCTTGGTAAGGAAGTATTTCCTATTAATTACCGTATCAGAATTTAAAGGGTTAGGTTGTCTCAGCCCTGTATAATTCAAAGTGGGTAAGGAATCCTTAAATTCTCTTTTCCAATTGTTTTTCAGAGATAAGGAGCAGGTTTCAGATCCACAACCAGAGAAACAGAATTTCCCCTGCACAGAAACAAACAGCATTTCAGCCCATGTCCCCAGTCAGGAGAGAGTTGGGGAAGACGAAGCTTCATGCAGACAACGGGATGAAGTGACTGTCTTCTCCTGAATGAAGCAAGAACTGGACACCTGAAGCAGGATTTATTCTTCAGCGGTTCCTGTGGTTCTGACCTTACATAGCCTTCCTGAGGACACGTTATTACATTACACTCTCACTCTGAATTACTTTTTAGTTCATTTTATCAACACCATCTGAACATTTGGAGGCCCACGGCACTGCCTGTGTGCATGTGACAAAGTAAAGTGCAATACAGAGGTACCGCACAACGTACGTGCATGTGCAGAGAGATGGGGGACCAAGGCTTAGAAGGTGCATACAATCTGCAACAGGGTGGGTGAAGAAGTTGAGCTACCTGCCTGGCCTTGGTCTCTGCATGGCAGTTCAGGTGAATGGTGTGGTGTACTGGTGAGCGGCTGCCTTACGCACCAAGCCTGCTTACAAGTCATAGAATAATGGAATCATAGAATCATTTTGGTTGAAGAAGACCTTTAAGATCATCGAGTCCAACTGTTAACCTAGCACTGCCAAGTCCACAACTAATCCATGTCCCTAAGCACCACATCTACATCTCTCTTAAATATCTCCAGGGAAAGTGACCCAACCACTTCCCTAGGCAGCCTGTTCCAATGCTTGACAACCCTTTCCCTGAAGAAATTTTTCCTAATATCCAATCTAAACCTCCCCTGGCACAACTTGAAGCCGTTTCCTCTTGTCCTATTGCTTGTTATTTTGGAAGAGACCAACACCCACTTCGCTACAACCTCCTTTCAGGTAGCTGTAGAGAGTGATAAGGTCTCCCCTCAGCCTCCTTTTCTCCAGACTGAATAACCCCAGATCCCTCAGCTGCTCACTGTAAGATTTGTTCTCTAGACCCCACCACCAGGGTGCTGGACACACTCCAGCACCTCAATGTCTTTCTTGTAGTGAGGGGCCCAAACCCAAACACAGTATTTGAGGTGCAGCCTCACCAGTGCCAAGTAGAGGGGCACAATCACTTCCCTACTCCTGCTGGCCACACTATTTCTGATACCAGCCAGGATGAGGTTGGCCTTCTTGGCCACCTGGGCACACTGCTGGCTGTCGACCAACACCCCCAGGTCCTTTTCCACCAGGCAGATTTCCAGCCTCCACTCCCCAAGCCTGTACCATTGGCCTGGCGTTGTTGTGACCCAAATGCAAGACCCAGCACTTAGTCTTGTTGGATCACATACAGTCGGCCTTGGCCCATCAATCCAGACACTTGAACTCATCTTGAAGTCACTCAAGCTCATCGAACACCTCAACTCATACATTAAACTTGTCTCCCTCCCTACAGGCATAAAATAAAGTGATGACACTAAAACTGGAACCTTCTTACTGTTTGCCCACCTACTTCTCTGATTTATACTTTATTGCCAACTAAGTCATGTTAAGAACAGAAGCAATTCCCAGTGGATACAGTCAGTCCTGTAATTTAACGTACACCATATACTCCTCAGTTGTCCTTTCGGTCTGAAAAGTAATTGCATAGGCTTTGGCTCCTATTTCAGCAATTCAGAGTTGGTATATCTCTACAAACAGACTTAACGTGCTGTGCCAATTGTCTTCCCATAGGCAAGAAACATACTGCATGCAGATCCTTTCCCTTTGTGCTACTGGGCACAGAAGGGCATGCACAAGCCCCTCGGGTAGCTGGGACCAGCCTAGCTCCCAGGTGCCCCTCACATGTGTCAGCCTGACCCTGTGCTAGACACGCTGCGAGTACGCCAGTCCTCCCTTCAGTGCCTTGCAGGGCTTCGCCAAGTACTTCCTCGTGCAGCGCAAGCATTTCTCTGGTATATGCAGAGGTGTTTGCTGCAGTGCTAGAGATTTTTACCAAGTGCAGAGACAAAGCTAGCCTTCTGAAAATAAAACGATCGAGCTAGAACACATCATACTTTTGGCCTCATACTTACTAAGGTCACGATCACGCTGCAAGTAACTGTTCACGGATTTCCAAGAGCACGGACAAACTGTTTACAAAGGAGCGCTTCATCCACCGCTGAAACACATTTAGCCTCATGGTGGAAAGCAGCTGTTTACCACCACTGAGCAGCTCTGACCAGCTCAAGGGTGAAGAGCAATACTGAAATCATGGGAAAACGGACAGGGCTTTTTAGGTAAGAAAGGCAATTCTTCGGACTAAATCGCAACAAGTGGCTAAGGTGGCACCAGGCATAACTAAGAAAAATCCCTGATCTTTGTTTTGCAGGGAGAAGTACCAAATGATGCTTTTTGATCATGAAACCTATGATTTTGTAAACCTGCAGAACACATTTAGATTAAAAAATTGTATGTCTCTCCAAAAAGAGACATTCCGGTAGAAATACTATAACTAATGACAATCTCCCTATACAGGAATTGATTGAGTACATTTCACAACTCAAATACTGGTTGATTAGGTTTTAGTTCAACCACTTTTAAAAGCACTACCCTTTCAGAAGCTATGTAATTACAACAGAGTCCTACAAATTGATAAAATCCTGGCATTACGAAAGTCAGCATTATTTTTTTCATCAGCAGGTTCAGCGTGAAAAATGTAGGTGCGCTGGAGTTACATGGGTGAAAATAAGAGTCACTATCTTCTCTAAAAATTAACCTAAAAATTAAGTATTCTTTTCCCTGATTATTATGCAGTTTAAAAACATTCAGAATGGAAGGTTTTGCTTTTCATTTTGTCTGTCAATACCCTTTGTACCAGCAATTAGGAAAAAAAAAAACAAAAGTATCTGGAGGTATGTTCACTCATAGATACACATACATTCCTTTACCAGCTAATTAAAAATTTGTTAAGTTTAATTTCTTATATCTCACTTGACAAAAACCTACTGGAGACTAGATTTGGCCGCACCAGCTCGTGTCTAAGTGGAATTATTACACACATAGAGAAAGAAAACCTTAAGCAAACAGCTTCCTTTCCACAACTTTGGTTTTTAGATCTATGACAACATCTAATGCATTTTCTGAGACCAGATGTCAACAGCCTGTCTAGGCGATGTGTAACTTTTTATACAGCAGTACAGGAAAACAAAGGCTCATACATTCAGCTCTGAATTGAAATTCCACATGGAGCTGATCTTTTGAGCACACTTTAAAATCATGTATTTGCTTTTATTAACCTCAGTAACTGTAAAATGTATTTTAAACATCACATCCCCTTGAATTCAACAAAAGACGGCAGTATTTTCTCTCTCCCTCGTTCCTTTTGTTGGTAATCTTACTGCAAAAATGTCTGTGTTGCTTTTTCCCCCCCGCCCCGTCCCCTGCCTGTAAAATCGAAGTTGGACAAACACTGCACGGCTGAAGTGACATATTTGAATGGAATTCAGACCAACCAGTTCCTGTTTATGTTTCTGATTTGAGAATGTAGCCCTCTCATTCACTATACATTAGAAACACACCAAGGCCATAAATGGTGTCAGGTTACAGGCAGGCAGGGCCAAGGAGCATTAATCATTACTTTAAGGCAACTGGCAAAAGCAGCAGCTGAGGGAACACTACACCCTTCAGCTCCGCATAAATGGACATTCCAGGGTTTGGCGTGTGTGGGTTGGTTTGTTGGTTCTTCCCCCCCACCCCCCCGCCCCCTTCAGCATCCATTTTATGAATGAAACTTCAGGCTGCACAGAGTCCATTCATATAAAAGCTATGCTCACAGGGCTCGGTCTCTCGGGATCAATCAGTCTTGGGTAAGGCTGATGTGATTGGTTTAAGGCAGGCTTCAGCCTTCCATTACTGATTTAAAATGCAGCCTGTGTCCATTTGACCTGCGTTAATGCACAAAGAGTAAATCCAGACTGCGCTCTCAATCCTCAAATCAAATCATTAGCCAGTGCCACTTACTGTAACTGTAGATTTAGAGGATATTTATCCATTTCTTTGAAAAACAGGGACTGCAGGACAATTTTTCAGATCGTATTGTCTGCTTTTGAGAGGAAAAATACACGTATGGTCTCCTGCCTATATGCTCACATTAACTTGGTATTCAGGTTTTCCTTTGTTCATGAAAATAATGTTACAAAATGAGTTCTATTCAACTACAGCTTTCTTTCAGACAGAATTAGTGAATAGAGGAAATCAGCTAGATGGGAAGCAAGTGAAAAGTTAAAATTCTGCCTTTCATAGTGATCTTCTGAAGTCCAGGTTTCCCAAGTTTCCCCCTCAGATGCTATTATTTTCTACTGTCATACCATCCAACAGCAGATTTGTGTTTATATGTGTTAAGAGAAAGTACACAGGGAAGCGCAGCTTAACTACTGAACAAAATCCATGCTCATTCACTGAAGCAACGCAGCAAAGACAAGCTCCTGAAACACAAGGATGAAGTATTTTAAACCACAGAAATGAGACTCGGGAAAACAGCAAAACCAAAAATGAGGAGGGGAGACTTCTTAAACCTACTGAACTCAAGAGCAAATCCCTATTCCTTGGCCCCTCCTGCCTTTACGCCAGCCAGATTTTCATTGAGCACAATTGTACTGCTGTGTAAAAGAACTTCTTTAAGGCTGTAAGGAGATGCAGTTTTGAGATGTGCATACTGACGTACCATATCCAGGAAAAGGATGGAGTCAGTTCTGTTTCACAAAGCACGTTATAAAACCATCTTCAAAAATACTGCAAATATTTGCAGCCTGACCAAAAAAAAAAAAAAAAAAAAAAAAAAAAAAAAAAAAAAGGGAAAGAAAAAGTAAACCTAGAATTTGAGGAAAAGATTAAGCAGATGAAGGATTTATGAAGAAAGATCTCAACGAGTCACCCAGACAGACTAAGAGTATACATGCAAACTGTCTACAGAGATTTAGAGGTGGTACGTTAATACCAAGGAATTGTGTAGGATGAGCCAAAGAGGTGTAGTTATGAGCAAGGGAATGGACCTGATCAAAGGGAAACTTCAGGCTTACGATCAAGAAATATTTAACTGTGAAGTCTATTAGTCTGGGAAATAATCTCCTAGGGGAATAATTGTAGTAATAATACTTAGCACTCATACAGTGCTTTATGTTTTCAAAGCACTGTGCAAAAATTAGCCAATATAATTAAAGACAGTAGTAGAAGCACTATGAGTTGTGTCATTTTAAATGCTGCACTGGTCAATGCACCAAAGAATATCCTGGAAAAAGCAAACCTGCACTGACTCTGACTGACAGCTCGGATTTCCTTTTTTCCTTCATACTAGCATCTCCAAATGTCTGAAGTTTACCTCCAAGAAGTACAATAGAATATCCAACTGTTGTTTAAAAAAAGGAAAGGAAAAAACCAAACTGCAAACAAATATACTTCCAAGAAGTAAATTTATTTTGTTCCCTTGAAATTTTAATTCAACACATTCTCTTATGCTGTTTTGCAAACTCTGAAATTTAAGGACATGTCAGCTGAACTCTAGAGAAGAATGTGCTGCTAGGGAGCTTTTTCCACATTAATTTGCATTGATTTGCTTTTCAAAAAAACACCACATCAGATATTAGAGAGGACTCTTGCTTTTTATTCTGTTCCCAATCATTAGGTAAATACACACTTATAACATGGATGATAGAATGCTAACAACATCCTGTATCTACGAGAGAAAACTTGGCATGTTAAGAAGGCTCATAATTACAACTTTCTGGGCAACATTGATACAACTCCTTTTCTGCAAATAAATTATGATACAGCCTTTTGCCTCGGCACTCTTGTCTCTTGAGTGCACAGGTCAAAACTGTTTGGGGGAGGGAGAGCCATGCAGTAAACAGCTTTGCAGGTGGAGCCCCTGTTTCATTTGTTAGAGAGGCTGGAAGTTGTGTACTTAATGAGGCAGAACATTCCAAGAAAGGAAAATACGACTTCAAGATTAATACAGCCAAATGGTCAGTTTTAGGCCCCAACAAAGTCTGTTCCACCCCAAACAAAGTTTTCCAAAGTAATCTCATTGCTTCTGCCAGACTTTTCATATGCATTTCTTATTTTTGCAGTGCTTACACAGGCACCCTCATATAATGTTCCCGTGCTTCCTCGCCTAGAAATACAAAGGAAGTCCCTAGGAGCTAAGCTTTGAGCATATCTAATACATAATATTCTTTAAAAATTATCCAGTCCTAACTGGATACCCAAAATAAGGAGTTGTATACATCTGATGTGTCCCTCAGTCTCCGCTCATCTCTCAACGGAGGGGCAGTTCCTCATCCATTCTAACATGCCAACACAAGGTATTTATTGCTTTTGAGGCCTCAGGAATTAAAAGGATGAGCAACCCAGAAAGCAAGATACAGAGCCTAAAAATTCTGCCTGGATAGTTCCTTCTTTAAGTGATGTGATTATTATTTCGGAAGAAAGCTTTGGAAGTGACAGGGACAGAATCATTTAGATTTCTAAGGTCCATTCAAGTGTATTAATCACTTGAGGCTACCCTGCAATGTAACAGTGAGAGTAGCCCTGCTAATGCCTCTGAACTGCTCAAGAAAGACTGAATCTATCTATATTTCAACAAATTCCTGGCAATTGGTAGTAAGTACATGCAAGCAATAATTCCTCCCATACTTATCTCTTAACATCACTGTGTGACAAGTTTCAAAGTTCCCAGTCAAAGACGTGGTCACAGAAGAACTTTCCAGCCAGAGCAACTATTTCAATTTGGCAAAACAGAGTAAGAGATTTAAACTTAACAATTTAAGATGTCATTTTAAAACTAAACTTTTAATATTAAATTGATACAAGCATAGCTAGAGTTGTACCTTAGTAAATTTGCAAATACACTACATTAGGTAGGGAGGATCAAGCCTGCAAACATCCTGCTTCAAAATAAAGCCCAGAATAGATGAAACATCTCAAGTTTGGTCCTTGTGTTGAATTCTAGAAGTGCTAACTATACAGGAATGAAAAAAACACTATTAACCCTTGTAAACCAAGGCCTTGGGAAGCCTTCTGGGGTGTATTCATTAATGATGCAAAATCACAAAGCTCTGTACGTCCTTGGCTGCATCTTTGTGCTTAAAGTTGCTAGATAAAGCATCAAGTACTACATACATCTGACTGGCAGCCACGAAAAAAAAAAAACGAGGCAGAAAATAAGGACTGACTGATTGAACATGTATGATGCACTGGGACTTCTAGAAGTGTGGATGGATAAGGAAGAGCTTCTACTCTGTTGACATTTTTCTTTTTCCATTATCTCAAACATTCTGCAGCAGAAATTGCATACCTGCAATTACAATTACAACTAATTGATCTGCCATTTCCCATGTCATAATTAATGTCATGTTTTAATAGAGTTATAATCATTCCATAATAATGCTTTTCATTCACCAGTTTCCCACAAAGTATAAAAGTACAGCGCACAAAAGCAATGAACTTTTATGAGGCTCTTTCAAAAACACCCCAAAAGGAACATCTTGGTGTGTTACAATGAACTTTTTAAACATGTTTCTATATTCTTATCTGAGCTGCAATAAAATACCATGCAAAAAGACTTTTCACTCTGGCATTCCTTCTTCCCTGAACATCCATAGGTGAAAAATGAAATCAATGATTCAGTGACAAATACATTATGTTTCCTAAGGGGTTATTTAATGTACTCTTAGCAAGGATGGAAAATGATGGTTTCTAGAGAACAGATGGTAACAAGACAAAATATCAACAGACCACAGTTGTTGACTGCAATTTATGGAGTGTACAGATGTGTCAACTTAAATGCAGTGATTCTGAGGCCAATAAAAGTACTTCCTGATACCAACAGATTAATTTTTCATGACCGCTGGTTACACAGCTATTACATTTTTAAAAACTAATTATTCATCTACAAAAGAAACAACAATTTTGCTTGAACATCATTACTATGAAGTGGAATGTTGCTCTTGCTGGCACAAAAAAAAAAAAAAAAAGGGCATGACCAGACTGAATACAAGTTTGCCATCTCCCTTTCAGAGTAAAACTTCCCTTTTTTTTCCATAAAGAATATTCCATAGAAAGACAAATGCTAGCAGCCAACTCAGATTTAAAGTAATAGTATGCAATAAGGAGATCCCACTTCCTAGCCAAATATGAAGCATGCTTACAAAAGAGCCTTTTTTCACCCTTTAATTTAGCAGGACGAATAACGATGCTTGTGAAGGTTGCAAGGGACTGGCAGTGCCTGAAGCTGGAGTCCCCTATTTATTATCCATTGCCACGTGAACTATGCAGACAGTCTCTCCCATGCTGCTATGTAAGACTGAAGACACGTGACTGCCAAAGCAACGTATCTCAGAATCTTCATCAATGAACAGGTGTAGTTCTAGATCTAAGCCTTGTAATCTGAGCTCATTTTCATCTTGTCTTCTATTTCAACTTGGAGAAGTATATCACTCTTGGTCCCCTCCCTGTATAGGCCCAACGCAAATTAGGTTACCTAAGGATTGGTTCTTGTCAAGAGTAAGAAAGGAGAAAGCAGCTCTACTTTCCAAATTCCCCTGCTATAACACTGGGGATATATTCAAATGTATCTCTAGCAAAGAGATAAATTCAGAACCAGGCACTTCACAACAACGATACCATAAAAGAGACCACTAAACAGACAATGTTAAGTTAGCTACAGAAAGGACAATAAAACCAAATTCTCCACTGTATCAAATTGGAAGCTAGTCTGCCATGGGCTAAACTTTCAAAGGAGACCTCACCTCAGCTGCCACGTAGCCTTTGGGAAATAAACTGCAAAAGCATCTAACTAGAGGCTAAACCAGCAGGAAAGCACTGCAGGTAACGCAGCACCCTGAAGAGAAAGTCAGACCAAGTCAGCCAGGGCCACCCACCCCCCCTGCCCCACTCGGGGTGCGTGTGTACGAAAGCGCTGCACCCTCCTCCGGCAGCATAGTAAGGACTCACTGAAATCCCTCCCTTTCAGCCCTGTGGCGTACACGAAGCAGGACAGAGGCAGAGACTGAAGAGTAGCTGCAGAAATCACTTACACTGGAACTGGAAAATGTGTTTCGATTGTATTGTCTCAGCTCGGTACTGAGCAACTGTTTACCCTACCTAGCCCGCTACATGCTGGTTTAACTTCAGCCTCCCTCCATACCACCTCCAGCTTCCTTCTCCTTGTTACTTGGTACTCATCACTAAACTCCTTTTTTCTTTCCCTATTCTCTCTCTTTTCCCAAGAAGAATACAAATATTGTATTTAAATGGTGGCAAACATTTACGTTGTTATTCCCTTAATTTATGTGTTTATCCTTTCTACCGCTTATCTTTCTATTTTGACCAGAAGCTATTGAGAGCTGGCTCTGCCACCACCTCCTCTGTTTTGTATTGTCCGTAGAGCAATAAGGATCCATTCCAGTTGCCCTATAAGCACAATCATAATAAACATTATTAATAGCAACAGCGTATTCTCTACATCAGCAACCTGGCATCACAGATTATGTACCTCCACAAAACACAGCAGTATGCACAAACTGAGAAGCTGACACCAATTTGGCTGATTCTTCTCCCTCATTGGTTTTATAGCTGTATAAACCCCACTTCAGCGGAGTTACTCCTGATTTAAAGTAGTGCAAGCAAGAGGAGAAAGAGTCCTCTATTTCTGGCAGATAAATGAAAGAGCTCGTAAAACGGAGCACACAAATTCAGAGGTCAGAGATGACATAGTACAGAACAACCCCTCTCTGAAGCAAAGCTCAATTTTGCACCCATGATTTTTTCTCCCCCGGCTTCTTTAACCTGTGCACTGTCTGGCCAGAGAGTTCTGGAAAACGGAATTCTTTACAGAGCAAGCAACAGCAACGGTGTCATGAGATACGCTGTACTATGCAGCAATCTAACTACTTCATATATCAGACATAAATTACTTCAGGAGACTTACACGCTAAAAGAGCAAGTTTCAAGTCATACGCTCAAAGCATCAATAGCACTAGCTTGGACTCATTTACCTACTATGCAGAAGTAAAGCAGAGTCTCACCTACCTGAATCATATGCAAAATCTCTAGGTTCCTGTTTAATCATCAGAGGAGGGGGAAAATTTTGACTGGCTGCACTGCCAACCATAGCATTGTGTTCATAAACGGGATCGTGGTACTCCTGCTTAAAACCTTGAGGCGGGAAAGGGATGTTTGGCTCAGACATCTGGCGCTGATACACTGGACGTCCTTCCCTTGGCATTGCAGGCAAAGGTGGGAAAGAATTGCAAGGTTCAGAGAGCTGGCGGCGAAATCTAGGACACAAGTTAGAAAGGTCATGTAAAGGACTTGAGCTACATTCCATTTCCCAAAGATCTTCACAAGTCATGATTAGTGGTTATGTCACTTTCTCAGTAGCAAACATTTTGCTTATGATAATGCCAAGTGCTCCCATCAGGATCCCTTGCGTTGTAGAAGAGTAACAAGCAAAGAAACAAAAAACCCCACCTGTTAACACCAGTTCTAAGCCCTGTCTCTACCACCATCCTCTTTGCTTTCAGTATCGTCCCTCAACAGCAGCGGCAAAGAGGAAACGCACCAGCTCCAAACCAGACGTCAGTACGGAGACCGACATCCTACCACAGTAACATGAAGGAGGCTTAGGTGGAGTTCTCTGCTCTTTCGTGAGTATTGGCAACATATTGCTTGTACTCTAATTCACTCTAATCAGTCTTACCGTTACACGGAAACCATTCTGACCACAACAAACACAAACACTTTGAATAAAGAGGACTGTCTGCCATAACATCGGGAATCACTGCAGGGTAAAAGTCCACAGTTCTGCCCTGCCGGGGTAGTGCTGTGGGAGATCTACCTGCAAGGCTGGCACTGCATTGCAGCTCTAATGGGAAGGGAATGAGAGCACCCCAGAAAAAGGAGAGGATGCAAATTTTTGCTAAGAGACACAGAGACTAAGAATTCCCCTCCCGCCTTAACTTGTACCCTTGGTCAATTCTACATGAAAGAAGTCATCAATACAAGCCACGCTGCCATTCACTCCTCCCAAATGCTCTTCAGCAGGCATAAAATCTGAGAATTCAGTTTTAAATTAACTTAATTTATACGCAACAATACTCGAGAACCTATGCTTGTTGTTTCTTCCATAAAACATACCTTCCTGAACTCAAAGGCCTGAATGTAATTACTTGGACATCTGCAGGTTCAGAAGCACAGAGAAGATTACAAAGATGCTATTTTCCCACCGTGCCCTGATGAACTGCACAGAGTCTTCCTGTCATCTCCTGCAGATTACCACAGTAGTGGTAACCACCACTGTAGTAGTATTGTGTCTGCACTAATCCACAGCAGATGCAATGTTCTTGCAACAAACTGCTTACTAGTCTTGTTATCACTCATCATGAACATGACACACTTCAAAAAAAAAAAAAAAAAAAAAAAAAAGAAACCTGTAAGGTTCTCTGCAAGTTCCTCACTCTCATATTGAAAAAATCAAGAACTAATCATTCCTCAGCTTCCTGTACTTTGGGTCTGAACTGACTTTGGTTCATGCAAGCAAAAGCAGACATTCTCTTGGAGGAAACTGGATGACTGAAGAGGAATTTGGGGGTTTGATTGCACAGGCAATACAATCCTTGACTATCAACACGTATGCAGTACATGTTTCTGAAACAACTTAAAATCCACTAACGTCTGTCATAATACTGTTGTGAACTTGGTCTGACAAATATTTACTGTCATAGCTTAATTACAAATACTGTGGGAGCTACAGAGATTAAAACTGTTACAATGTAGTAGTGGTGACAAAATGAATTTTTTTAATGCTGCTGTAAATACTGTATTTCGCAGTAGAAAGAGTACTGCACTGTAACATTGGGTTTTGCAATTCCACCTACACCTGCAGAAAATAAACTTAGAAACTCAAATGTATTATGAAACAGTTAGGCTGACTGGCACTGCATTCATTTCCCTCTTTTCCTTTTTTCATTAGCCAAAAAAAGAAGCAGAAATTATCATTAAGAACTGTCAAGGAGTGAATCAGAAAATTGCAACTTGAAGTTAAAATAAGAAACAGGCTCACTCACAAAGCCTCAAAGGAAGTTAATAATACTTGTTGTACTGGAAGCTTTGTATGGAATCAAGCCATTTGTTTATACAAGTGGATTTGATTCCTGTTGGTACTTGTTAGGACCACTTATCGTTCATATATTCATGCCCTGTATGAAGATATATGGGCTGTATGTTCTAGATACTAATGCCATCTTATGCCACCAACGCATGTTCCAAAGATATATGCCTTGAGCTATAGATTTATATATGAACTCATGTATGTAGGTCATTTGTTTAAATGACATTTTCTGAATACACTCATTGTAGTAGCATATCACCTTGTAAATGGGTAAGATTTGATTTCACAGAAATATTTAGTACACATTTGTTTCAAACAACTGGAAGTGAGAAGATTCAAAGTAGGGAAAAATACCTTCCACTGCAATTGTACCTTTCTTTAAAAAAGGAGAAAACCGAGACTTTTTGGCCTCAGTCAACTATTTTGGACTTCACTAGAACACATGATGTTCTATCATAGAAGGAAAGCATTAGTGCATAATTCCCTAAAGAACATGAATATCAAAGACGGCGGGGGGGGGGAATCATGTAAAGAGCCTACAAAGCTTGTGCAGAGCAAGTGTTTTGGATAGAGACAAATATACTAAGGTGTATGCAAATCTCTATAAATACTCAAATTAGGGCTGATATAGCTTCAGTACTCTCTTTCCGAGTTGCTCTAAAACAAAACATTTTTTTCACCCGAAAAATCTTATTACTGCTCTCTGCACAGAAGCCATTCAGCTTCTGGAGATTTCAGTCTCCTGACAACTTGACTTTGGTGTATATACAGAAACACATTTATCCACCATCCCGTAATCAAAACTGCTGCTTGGCTTCACTGGGGGCCTGTGTGGTTAGACCACTGTCCACAAAGGGAAAAAAGGATGGTGACTATGGCAGCTGAAGGGGCCAATTCAGTGTTTCCTCACCACCAGGAGGGCTTGTAGAGAACCTTGGGTGAAATTTAAAACTATCTCAGCAGAGCACAAAACAGCAATATAAACCTTAGCAACCCCCTTCAGAAGTGATGTGCACAAATCCCTGGAGATAATAGCCCTTATTAGAGCGGAAGCATGCAAATTGCACTCCCAATAACTGTGATTTTCTCTTCAGGTGCTTCTTAATTTGCTAATGTTTAAGCGCTAAGTTGAGTTTCCGAACATATACATCTCTTTACATACAGCTGAAATTTTAAATGCTCAGAGCAATCACACAACACAGCAGACAAAAACGGGTTCATGCAATAAAGAATAAATAGAATTGCATAAACAAGCGTTTGGTCTCAAAAATCAGAGAAATCCACTGAGCATATCTGTTGCAAAACGGAGCTAAGATAGATAGTCAGCTGTCTGGGGATTTCTAACGTACCAAAACAGAACAGGGTGACTTAAGGACAGTTTAAGCTTTAATTCTAGTCTCTAGCTCTTGCGGCTTTTACTCAGATTAATGTTATTTAAGCACAGTTTACGTTGGCATCTTAGTTTGTTTGAAATGCTGTATTTCAAAAGGGGTTGGAGAAATGATCCAGCCTTCCAAAGAGTATTCTGAGGCAGCAACACCATAACATGGCCACTTATCTCTTAGGTGAATTGCTTAGCAAGAGGCCAGACATTTATAGCCAGGATCACGCTTGCTAGTGACTTCACTACCTCACAGGGCTTACTAGCCTCAAGTCAGTCATAGAGTAACAGAATAGCCCAGGTTGGAAGGGACCTTGAAAGACCATCTGGTCCAGCCTTTCATGGGAAAGGGAGCCTAGAGGAGATTATCCAGCACCCTGTAATCACCCTTACCAGAGAGAAGCAGCAGGTCATTAAAACTCTGCCGCTGCCAATATGAACTCCTACTGAAGTCCATCAAGTCGGGTACCAGCCTTTCATAAAACACATATTTCTGACACTCTGAACCGTTTTGGCTTTTCCTTGGTCCCCCAACCCAAAAGGGAATAGCTGTGGGCAGGAAGCCAGTGTTACCCTATGGAAGAGACTTGTGACCATAACTGAAATGCCTTCTGCATGGGTCCATCGCGCATTTTGTGTTTTACCTGTGGTCCATAGGGAAGCTGTTGTCTTGAATGGACTGGGATGGAGGGAGATGGGTAGGGAAAACCCGGTCAGGTTTAGGAGTCTGAGCTGAGTTTGGGGAGGCATGGTGCAGCGGTGACACAGGAGTGCTGGATGGCGTTGGTGGGTTGGAGGGCCTCATTCCCACTTGTGGCTTCTGATCATAGGCACTATCAGTAAGGCAAGGGGAAAGAAGGTCAGGTTATTTTCTCTGGGGAAAAAAAAAAAAGTAGCATCTACATCCAGAAAAAAAAAAGTGTCACACTTGTAAGTTTTTTTAACTATAGTTACCTTATTAACCAGTTTGGGGCAGAGGAATTCTCTACTTTACATTGTGACAGCACAGAAAAAAATTATGTTAGAAGCAAGTGGTTCAACACAGTGTTTTCTTCTTTGGAGCATGGAAATGTATTTTTAAATGATTCAGTCTTACGGTGACATTCTAACAGGAGATACACAAAATACATAGAAGTAGAAGCACCTGGACTAGAGCACGAAGAGCTGGCAGTGCCTGTCGAGACTCTTTTTTAGAGCCTGCACAAACCACAAAGTGAGACAGTAAAACAATACAGCTAGAGGGAAGGGATCTGACCCAGAAAAACAATGGTATGTTGGCTTAGCATCCCACACCAGCATGTCAGCAGCCTCTCTCGACAGTTTGGGTTTTTTTTCCTCTCCCTCTCAAAAATAAAGTGCGGGTCCTACAAACACATAGATGCTATTGTCAAAGGTGTCCCAAATCAAGAAAGGACTTGGGCACACTTTGCACATCCCTCTTTCTAAACAAGAAAAATGCAGACGTTAGGCAGATAGTAAGCACGAACTTGCGTAATTTCCTGTCAGGTCCCCTAGCTCCCATCAAATCCATCAATGTATGCATTTGATTTTTGAAATCAAAATCATGCCTCTATGACTGGCAAAGGTTCTGTCAGACTTTTTTTTTTTTCTTCCCCCCCTTTCATATCCAAAAAGGTAAATGTAAATGCTTTAAGTGCTAGATGAAAGATGCTAAAATACACTGAAATGTCAATAAGAAACCCTTCAAAGCTGACACTAAAAGGAGTGACACGTAAGTGCAAACCAAAAGAAAGTCAATATAGAATGCAGTGGTATCAAGCCCCTCCACCACCCACAAATACATAAATCTTTTATTATCTAACCCTATAAAAGGAGGCAACTTGCTTTTGAATAGGTAACAAAGATGCAGAACCTAACGAAATACTATTTTAAATTGTAATCACCCACAAATACACACATGTAACATCTGCAAAACTTGTCAAATAAATAATGTGCTGCTCAGAGCTGCCAATTTCTTGCCTGTTACACAAATCTCTCTCTCTTTCCTAATGTGTGTAATGCATTTTGAAAGCACTTTCAACACAACTCACAGAAAACAAGACACTCCTTTCTTCTGTTTCACGCTTGCACCCTGGGTTTTTAAACTCTGGCTGTCTCCCATGGAGAAGGAATGGGGAATATGCATTTTGATAAAAAACGCTGCTTTAAAATGGTTATGTAAGTGTTTGGTACAACTGTAAACAACTCCATCCGTGTTCATCAGCTAAATGCATTATCTCATCAGTCTGTTATCTGCTGAAGAGGTAACTTTTATAAGATCTCTATTATGGATTTATTACTCTTTACTCAGTTCCCATTTAAATCAGCAGTTCTCACTGCGAACATGCTCCTGACTGCTTTACCTGACATTGTACAGGCACTTTTCCCCATAACTGAACTTGAATGGTTGCTCTTGACTGCAAGCGGAGCCAAGTTCCGAACATGGGCTATGGGGTTCCTTCTTGATTTTCACAGGGAGACCATGAAAAGCCACTGGAAAGAGAAAGAAAATGCAATTAAAACCCAAGTACAATATTAACAATGAGCTCTCTCAAGTAAGCTAGACACTGCTAATTAAACACATGATTAATTAAACCATTGTAAAACTAAAAACAATATAGGAAATAAACATTTCAAATATTTCTTCGGGTGTCAACTGAAAAATAGACACCAGAGATCCTCACATTGGCTATTAGCACTTTTATTGTTTAATAGAATGATGGCCAGGATCCCATCTCATTAGGAGGAAAATAACAGCCCACTTGTATTTGGCTTAACTACTGTAAATGTTGTCAGAGGCAAAATACTTCCCAGGCACCAAATGTTTCTAAGTAATATTAGTGAGGTAGCTTTTAGCTATAAATGCAGTAATAGTTCACTTCAAAGAGTGCCACACAAATGACTCCAAAATAATCATGTATCAGCCTTAAGTATACAATCAGTAATCTTTTTGTCCCACAGAATCCATGAAAATTTGCAGTGAAACTTAGGAAACTGGATGATCACATGCACCTTTAGTTATAAGTAACATCTGAAAAAAATACAGAAGAACTGGCTTCATCAATTTTTCTCAAAAATACACAAGACAAAATCCTGCCCTCAGCAAAGCCAATAATAAATGTGATATAGAGACAAATTGAGGAAAAAAAATTAATCATTTTTTTTTAAAAGGTAAAAAGAACAGAGGGAGTGTGACAGAACGGCAGCATTAATTAGAAGCACAAGTTGGTGTGGATTAAGGAAAAGGCCAAAGGTAAAGACAAGGTTAACCAGCATATTAGTTTGAGCCAGGCAACTTTCCTTATTTCATATCCAACCTTAACCAAAATCAAAGCAGAAGAAAATTCAAAGTTCGCCTCACATAAGCAAATCTAAAGTAAAGTGGCTAGGAGGACACAGGTCTAAAACACAGGTATTTAACAGCTTGAAAACACACCCTTCCAGCTTTAAATAAAATGAAGTTGTAAGAATATTTTTGATGCCTAGAGTTAGTAGATCAATTTTAATCACCCATTTTCGATGTTGTCACCAGAACACCGTAGCTTGAACATCACACTCCAGCCTAACACAGACACCTGCGCCTCCGCAGAAATCCACGTACGTGCAGCAGTCCCTGTTAGAGAACCTCAGCGCAAAATCAGGCCATTATTATATACCATCAAGTAGCATCGTTCCCCTTCCCCTGCACCTGAACTTAGGAAAGACAATTTGTTACGCATGATGTATTTTCTGATACTAACGCACCTGCACAGGATCGCATGTGTTCGGTGGGGACGCAAATGAAATGCTGTCTAAGAAGTGAGCAGCAGAACCAACAAACTCTGGTTTACAAGTATCTGTAAGATCTGGATTCCAGATCCTCACCACAGGTTTTCCCACGGTTGGGTAACGTTCAGACAATCCTTTCGCAAATGGGTCCTCTCATACCCTCTTACATGACAGCTTCTACCAGTGCCTTTCAGTCGAGGCATCCGCGAGATAGCAGTATCTTATTTTGACACGTACTTTCGCAAAACCCACAAGACTTGCCTCTAAAACCGCTACCTAGCTACTATATTGGGTGGATAATAGCCAATTACCTGGAAAGATGACAAAGGAAAAGCAGACGGTAAAACAAGTACACAAATACATGCGCTCAGCACAGTAACTTAAGAAACAGAGATGAAAAGTGGTGAACGTCACAAGGAAAGAACTCTTTCTGAATAAAACCGTCTGAACTTGCACTAAAATACAAGACCATATGGACTTCTTGAGTAAAGATTCTCAAATTTAGTAATATGGCAAAATGCAGCCCAGTCAGCTTTCCACCGCGATCGCGACACGGGCTGGCCTCCAGCAGTTTGTGTCGGGTTTTTGCTAGTGAGTTTTTACTGCTGCCTCTCCTTGCATGCCTTGGGCAGATAATGCACGCTGCACATGTAACGCGCATGATGGGCCCCACAACTCCAGCACGGTGGCTCCGACGCAAAGGCAGGCAATCTCTCTGGCTTGAATCAGAGAATAAAAACACAACTGCAACGAGCCTCTTTTTTAAAGCCAGTATCACATATTCGCACAAAGACCGCATGCTGCTCTATTTCTTAACTTTTTTTTTTTTTAAATTTTAACTTTGCTACTTCCTCGGAGTTAATCTGTTATGAAAAATTACTTCCCTTATTTATTTTTAAATAACGGGAGTACAGAAACTCCCACACCACAGCCCTGCGCGGAGAACTGGCTGGGTATTTCATCACAGCGCTGAGAGCCTGAACGTCTGCTAACAGGCAGTTTTCCAGCTCACTGGCACAGGCACAAGTGAAAGCAGCACATTCATTTTGTGCAATTTGCTTTACCTTCCCACATGGAGTTGGTGCATGTAAAAGGCTGTTAAGTACTAAATTATTCCTTATCAAATCACCATCATCTGGAGTCATGATCAACACTAATTAAATTACTTTCACTGAACGCGGCTCCAGCCTGCTGCCTCGGCTGCGAGGTACATTTTATTTTGCTTACTGTACAGTCCTAGCAAGGTACCGGGCACGGTGCTAGAAGGCATCTGTGCTGTAGTTTTAATTAAAGTTTACCTCACCTTCCTCCCAGGTTTATAAGCTAGGGTAAAGTGTATCAAATCAAGTAGGTTAACGCCTTCATTTCATTTAGGGAAAGCATTACAGTCCAAAGTGATTTTATATTAGATCTTTATCTTAACTACGGCCAGAAAAGATAATGTAGCTGTAAAATTTAAAGCCTTCCTCGGGCAGTCCCCTGACACAGTCACCACGCTAAGCTTTATCTGTAACTCCCTAAGTGTTCACTTTTAGAGGCAGAAAGGAAAAAAGATAGCCCGAGAAAAATACTTACTGCAATTTTGGGGGGCTTTCTTGAAGGCTACTTGACCTTTCAAACCACATTTTAAGAGTGGCTGAAGATGACAGGCTTATTCCAACAGTGAAATTTCAAACATTCAAAACCGTTCTCGTATCATCACTGTAACTCTCCACCCGTCGCTCTTCATTTCAGTGTGACACTTGTTTTATAGTACACCTATTAAACCAGATTTTAAACCTACACCCTTTTGCTAAGTGGGATTTTATATTATGTTTTTAATCCATTTTCTTTTGAGGAGAGCAAGGTTGCTTATTTATACAATCTAATTTTAGTGCAGCACACCAAGCTACCAACACATCCAAATTAACAAAATGACATTTCAAACAACCAGCTCCTCACCACTTCTTTCTTCCTGATGGCAAATTCGTTTTACTTAACCCCAGAACAGAGTTTCAACCCTATTAAAGTAACGGGCACTCTGCCTTAATAACGATCTTATTAAGAAGTGACCAAGGGCCAAGATTTCATCCCAAGTGATTACTTACAGATAACTACCTCCGAACTTGAAAGGCAAACAATCTTACAACATGTATTTAGATGGATGGCTTCAACACCTCATCTCAACTACTGGGGAAAGTCAGGCTTATCGGTATCAGAACAGACTCAACCCACAGACCCTGTCTGGAGATCCTCCAAAGTCAACATGCAGAGAAGGACTGCTACCATCTGTAGCAAACGGGTTAACATATAACTCGTTACTGTATGTATGTTCTCTATGCATAAATGTATCTACCTATATCCACAGAGTAAAAGGGCTTGCACGTTATACATACGTACAGACCTAAATTTTATACAAAACAATAATATCACCATGGAGTAAACTTGCACAGAACATGCAAAAACACAGGGTGAAACCTGCTACCCCCTCGTTTTGAAGCGCTGTTCTCCTTTGCTATCTGTCAACAGCCTCATCCCCGAACCCTTTGTTCATAATAATACCCAGTTTTAAGACCCAAATGGAGAATAATTTTATTAAGAACTCTGAAATTAAAGGAGGAATCCGGCTGCCTTAGAGGAGACTGATTTGTATACTTTCTAGCCTGAGAAACAGGAGATCTACCACCTCTGTACAGACAGAGCTGAATCACTTCTTTTAAGAAAGCCCTAGAAATGCACTGCATCAAGTATAAAAGCAATAGTTTAAAATATTTTTCAATTCAAGAGATGATTATTCAAGATGAAGAATAAAACGAGGAATATTTCACATGAAATTGCAAGTCATTCCTCCTTTGAGCAAGAAGTTGTTTTACAATTTTCAAACTTCAGACTCCTGCCCACAGCACAAAATAAAATCTGGTTTTATTTTCTGAAGAAGAATAATGGATTTAAACATGTTTTTAAAAGGCTTGAAATATTACTGGTAATTCAATGATGTTGGCTAACAGCAGGCAATCTCGACTCCACTGACCAAACAGACAAAAGATGCCTTATTATCAACACTTGTAGGGCGAATGCATTTACTGTACAGTATAAAAATCAACGGACAGCAGCAACCTTGCTTGTGCTAGTGAACTCCAGTGTCTGCTAAGCAATCCTACATTCACGTGTCGTTGGAGGACTTTGCGTACCTGCAGAGAAAAGGAAGTAACCAGGGAGTCACAGCGAGTCATGCCCTGAACATTTCTGCTGCATGTTTCCGACCTGCTTTTCACATTATGCTCTCAAATCACCCTCTAAACCCAATTTAGTAAATAAACCCATTCACTTTTATGATCGATTGAGACAAAACTGTTCATATGCAATTTAAGTTTAGAGAGATTTCTTGATCAAATTTGAACAGAAGGGATCTGATATTCTTAACAGCAAGATGAAAAGCCAGAAGATGTAAAAATACTTAAACCACTACAACTCCAGGTGCTAGACTGATTGAGGTGACCCATGTTAGTACTTGGTAAAATTTCAAAGGCAAGAAGAGAAGGCCCCTGTACTGATAAAGCCAATACTGTCACACTTTACATCTATCTCCCAATACACACAGAAATGCAGCAGGCACTCCAGATACATCAGAGTCTCTCCAAGATTCTTTTCCGGTACATTTACCTCTGCCAAGGCCTCCCCTTCCCCCAACACACAAAAATCCATTACTAAAGGGTCTAATCTCAGCTATCAGCACAGAGTGCCTTTTATGGAGCCATTAAACCATTTCTCTTGTTTACAGTGCCTGAAGAAAGATGTGAATTATGTCTGTGACAAAACAGGCGATAACATTTCTAAACTGCTATCAAAATGCAAACTGAAATACACTTAAGGACAGGGACCCTAATTCGTGGTTTTGCGATTTTCCTCTCTCACTCTAACTTACCAGCACTCACCTGATGATTCAAACAAATTATTTATGCTGTTAAGTACAACAGGTAGGCATTTTAATAATAAAATAAAAAGACTTTCAATGAACGAACAGTTTATTGAAACGGTTCATCAAGGAAGGTAAAGTGCTGGTTACTTCTCAGGTGATAGTAATGACCTAGGTGCTCTTATCAGTAGACATTTAAAAAACAATCCAAACACAACATTGTGGGTTCGTATGAGGCCTGAAATGCTCTCTTTCTGCAACAGTTACTTATCATTTGAACCATACATTCAAGTGTAGATATTTGCGTATCTGATGCAATGAGCTACAAA
The DNA here is from genome assembly GCF_000687285.1 of Phaethon lepturus. Taxonomy (NCBI): domain Eukaryota; kingdom Metazoa; phylum Chordata; class Aves; order Phaethontiformes; family Phaethontidae; genus Phaethon; species Phaethon lepturus. The sequence goes on from NW_010515527.1 coordinate 83,943, forward strand.
ACTAAACACTTTCTACATGACCTTCCAGGTGGGAATGCCAGGTTTTACTCTGAAGAGGTTTAAAAAAATATATATATTTGATTTATGGAACAATAGCCTTCTGCATTATGGAGGCTATTTATTGATTATTTATTTCTAGATCATTATGATTTGAACAGACCTTTGTAGGTAGCTGCATGCTGAATTTCAACAACCATTTAATAGGCATCTGATTAAAGACAACATGATGTCAGGTGCTCTCTCCATTTCATACCACTATACATGAAGATGAGAAATTTTACCAGTCATCTTTGGGATGCAAGGAAGAATTAGCTGAAGCAGGTACTAGACCCAGCTGACCATTCCTTCATACTCTGGAGGTTACTGCTGCTGCAGCTGAATGTGGCTTGCAACCTAGCATACTAACAAAAACTGAAATAAAAACATCATGTTGGAGAGGTGACAGATGAAGAAAGGTAGGAGGATGGAAAGACACGAAAGGCTGGTAAACGAGTCTTTCCAGCTAAACTGTTTCAAATGATTTTTGAATTAAAGCCTACACATACAGACCACTGCAACAGCGGAAGACAGAACTGACTGCAAGCAAGGGCGACTGAGGCAAGATCTTCAATCGTTTTCACCCTAGGCAATCTCTTGCCTAGACAATGGCAAAAAACCCCTTTTGTTTCTGACCACTGCAACAGCTGCAAAGATGAGCAAGACTTGGAAAACTGTGGACTGATTTAGAAGTGGCTGAACAGATTACATCTACACAGACTGCACCAAGTTCTTCAACCATTTGATCCATCAAAGTCACCTCTATCAGATCGTAGCTGAGCTCCAGTCAACTGGATTTCATTTAGGTCCTGCTCTCTGCCAGATACTGGAAGAAGCTGGTGACAAATTGGATATCTGACACACAGATGTGTATCATCACTGTGGTTTCAGAGACTATCCTCACAGTTTATATAAAAACTGAACATAGACAAGAGACGTGAGCTTTCAGTATCTCACAAACAAAAGCTGCTAGATAAGGGAGGGGCAAGGGGGGAATCTAAGCAATCCTATCATTATTTTTTTGAAGAAGTGCATGATCTTGGTATTATTCTAAATCTTATGGTTACATCTAGAAAATTAGAACTTGCTTAAGACACAGAATTTGGCCCTGAAGACAACTGGCCTCTGTGTAGTCCCACTGCGTGGTGACCGTTCACCCGAAAAGAGAGTCTGCGTTTGGGTGTTGGTGTGTGTGTGCGCACAGAGAGTCACATGGAAGTAAGCACGCCGAATGTGCAAGCATGGCTCTCCAATGATACATTACGTATGGTCAAAGAAGCTGTAATACCGTAATAAAGGGCAGTAAGCTTTTTCCTCTCCAAATTCATATATGTAACTGGTGAGAAAATGGGCAAGCAGCACGCAGAAGAGAGGAACAAGATGAAAATGTGTAAAAATGCATTCAACGAAAAGCTAGTTCTTTCCTACGAGGTGGCCTGGCTTTAATTCCAGGGAAGGAAACCTGAGGATAGCCGTTATCACAGCAAATGCTCTGCCACCCCTTGTCTCAGTGCTCTTTCCCAGAAAGTGGAACTTCATGACTGGGCAGTACTTGGCAAACCTGTTAGATATGATTCCATCAATTCAGTCTTTGCCTTGGCTTCAGATCAGATCCTTCCAGCCCCTACCAGCTCAATAGATAGAAACAGCATGGGACCTCATTTTTTGGAAGCTAGTTCTAAATGATGAGCCCAAGCACTAGCTTTCAAAGCCAACTGGCAAGAATAGAATACGTGGGCAAGATGGATCTATTTGAGAACCTTGTTGAACAAAAAGAAAATACCAGCTTTGAAGTAATCTGTCACCTTTACTGGAAAATATGCAACTACAAATGCACTTTAATAACAGAACTCACTCTGCAAAATGAAGCAAATTGCTTATTTTCTTTTCCAGCCTAAAGCATACAATACTGTGCATGTCAATTAACGGTCTACTTGAATACTGCATTGCAAGAATGCTACATAATAGTATAGTCTCTAAAATCCTCAGGGGGTGGGCAGGGATGGGGGGATTGTGAAGAATAAAAGATAGTCCAAAATTGTGGGACTTTGTCTTCAAAGTCTACATGGACTGTTGTCATGGTATGAGAATAAAAAAAAATATTGATTCTGAATTTGAATTATGAAAAAGTAGCAAGCTGATGAAGATGAACTGCGCTGAAAGCTGGAATTTATTGCTATTTACTACTACCGAGTTTCAAAATGGAAAACAGCAGCACACTTTCCGACAACTGATAGTGGGAAACTCTGGACCTTAAAATCTGCACTAATGCATCTGTATTAATAACCATTGTTTGTTAAAATAACTTTCTCTTGCTTTGGAGTAAGAGAGGTTTTTTCTTTCTTTTTTGTTTTAAAGCAAAAAGCCCTACAGATTAATGAGTAAAAGACCAAAACCAAGTATTGACGACAATCAACTTTAAATTAACTGGACCACCAGTTCATCTCTAGATTATGTTAATTCTATATATCCACCATAATTCTTCTCTATCTTTACTATGATCTTGCATTAACATAAAGCCTTTGAGAATAACAAGTGAAGCCCAAAAAGAGGCTGAAGTAGAGAACAGGGATGGACTCACTGTACCTACAGCACATAAAAGTTGCATCGCTGTCCATAAACCGGGTTTATACCGAGGGCATTTGTACATGGGGAAAAGCAACCAACAAAATCATCATTATAATGCAGACATATGCCACTTCCCTATAGCACTGCTTATTTGACTGCTAAAAATGACGCTCTTGTCCCCTGTTCAGCAAAGAGACTCTTCCAGATCCTTCTTCACAAACAGAAAGAAATGTCATTCTTTAACTGAAATGTGCTTTTCTAAAGTTTGTGTGCTTAAGACACCAACTATTTTTGCCAGTGTAGCTATTTCTGAGCAGCTAACCCAAGACCCCCTGCCACAACTGATACATCCTTCTCAAGAGGTGGGGGGGTTCCCAGCCAGGGTGGAGCTGGGGGCACAATGTTAGAGGTTGTACCCATACAGCTTAATAATCGGTTCAACACTATAAATCTCCGTTTTTAGTGCAAGATATCCCTCATTTGCTTGCCTGTGCAGTTGCAATTTCTGAAATATTCATTAGAGTTCCTGAGGGCACCTGCAGCTTTCTGATGCTCTAAGTGCTGAAGGCACCACTGAGATAATTCAGATATTTGCAGCCACTTGGCTTCTCATTTAAAAGGACCATGCCGGTTGAAAATTGAAGGCTGCGAGTATGTTCGGTAATCAAAATGAAAAAGCTCACCCAAAAGGTGAAGCCACCTGGCTAGAGAAAGGGTGCGGGGCTAGGGGGGGAGCCTTCAGTAAGTAGCAGTAAAAGGTACCCCTCTCCCGAAACCCAAAACCAGAGCAATTACAAGGCAAACTTTTCACCAGGTGCCAGTAAACACCTTGTTAGGACGCTATAGGTCCTTGGGCCTGAACTGACACTACATCTGGGCAGCTGCTACCTGGCTGAA
>NW_010515527.1:87474-87774 GCF_000687285.1 Phaethon lepturus
TAACCCGCCACACCGTATTAGAAGACTGTCTCTATTCTTCTACCCCCAAGCAAAGGACCGGTTTGACACCATTTTGGTTAGCTGACCCCTCTTCTCCTCCACCCCCAAGAGACTTCAGCTTCCCGCGAAGAGCTGTCTAGGCGGTATTTTCAGGCAGTAGGAGCCACAGTTACCGACAGAGTTTCTCAGCCTCCGAAAGCAGCAGCACTCCCACCGAAATGCTGTCGCGGGCACCGTTTCGCTCCGCTTTACGTCTCCTCCACGCAAAGCTCCGGTTCCCTCCCCGGCAGCCGCCCGCCC
>NW_010515528.1:0-500 GCF_000687285.1 Phaethon lepturus
CAGATCCTCCTAGAAGCTATGCGAAGGCACACAGAGGGCAGGGAGATGATTCAAAACAGCCAGCACAGCTTCTTCAAGGGCAAGTCCTGTCTGACCAACCTAGTGGCCTTCTATGATGGAGTACCACATCATTGGACAAGGGAAGAGCTATGGATGTTGTCTGTCTGGACTTCTGTAAGGCCTTTGACACGATCCCCCAGAACATCCATCTCGCTAAATTGGAGAGATTTGGATTTGATGGGTGGACTGTTGGTTGGATGAGGAATTGGTTGCATGGTCACACCCAGAGGATAGTGGTCAATGGCTCAACGTCCAGATGGAGATCGGTCATGAGTGATGTCCTCAGGGGTGTGCACTGGGACCAGTACTCTTTAATATCTTCATCAGTGACATAGTAGGATCAAGTGCATCCTCAGCAAGTTTCCATATAACACCAAGCTGAGTGGTGCGGTTGAGCTTGAGGGATGGGATGCCATCCAGAGCGATCTGGACGCCATTGC
>NW_010515528.1:590-5594 GCF_000687285.1 Phaethon lepturus
CCAGGCTTGGGGATGAAGGGATCGAGAGGAGCCCTGCCGAGAAGAAAAAGCTGGACAGAAGCCATCAGTGTGCACTTGTAGTCCAGAAGGCAAACCATATCCTGAGCTGCATCAAAGGCAGTGTGGCCAGCAGGTTGAGGGAGGTGATTCTGCCCCTCTATTCCACTCTGGTGAGACCCCAGCTGGAGTCCTGTGTCCAGCTCTGGAGCCCTCAGCACAGGAAAGACATGGACCTGTTGGAGCGGATCCAGAGGAGCCACCAAAATTATCAGAGGGATGGAACACCTCTGCTATGTGGACAGGCTTGAGAGAGTTGTGGTTGTTCAGCCTGGAGAAGAGGAGGCTCCGGGGACACCTTTTTGCAGCCTTCCAGTACTTACAGGGGGCTTCTAAGAAAGATGAGGACAGGCTTTTTAGCAGGGCCTGTAGCGATAGGACAAAGCGTAATGGTTTTAAACTAAAAGAGGATAAATTTAGACTAGATCTAAGGAAGAATTTTTTAACAATGAGGGTGGTGAAACATTGGCACAGGTTGCCTGGAGAGGTGGTAGATGCCCCATCGCTGGCAACATTCAAGGTCATGTTGGACGGGATTCTACTTGAAGATGTCCTGATGTCCTGCTCATTGCAGCAGGGTTGGACTAGGTGGCATTTAACAGTTCCTTCCAACCCAAACTATTCTATGATTCTGTGAACATCTTTCAACATTACTCATTTTGAGGAGATTGAACGAGAATAGTAGGAAGATATTTCTAAAATTTTGTATTTGAAGTAATGTGAAATTTTCTGGATGAAAAAATCCACCATAGACTTGGCACATGCAGACACGCATATTTTAAGTTTCTGTTTTGATTCTGCTTAATGTGTATTTCCAAATTGCCAAATTATTGTTTGCTTTTATTATTCTTTTAATTCTTTTAATTTATTCTTGAGTATTCTTTTAAATCACGACCTGGCTGCTCATGGCATTCCCTAAAACACTTGCTCAGCTGCTTCCTAACTCAGGATCAATAACTTCATAGATAATTAAACTAACCACCTCCTAAAGATAGATGTCAACTTCTATACTTTACACTCTCACCCTCCCACTCATCCTTTTTGACAGCCTCTGCTTATGCTAATCTGACGAATTGAATATTAATACATCAGTGCCAGAATGCCTGGCCTGAGCCAGTGAACGATCCTGTGCAAACAGCTGCACTACAGGCATTGTAACTTCATAGCTTGAAATGCAGGGATGTATTTATATATGTATATAAAAATAAACTAAATATAATTAGCAGCAATAGAAATGCATTTTTCAAAAATTATACTTAAATATCAGCGCAGCTGTTGTGATTTTTTGCTTGAAGTTATTGTTTCAAAAGTTCTGAAATATTTTTGAGACTTTAAAACTAGCATACACTCATGATATTTTTTCACCTTTAGGTATAATATTGAACTTGTGATTTATATTATAGGACAACTAGATGACTGCCACAAATACATAACCTTGAACAGCTGAGCTGATTTGAAATTTATAAGTCTTGTTATGAAACATGACATTGTTCTGCAGCAAAAGATGTTAAGCTGGTGTAAAAGATGCAGTCTTCAGTTAGAAAAAACGTGCATTCATGGTTTAATGTTTTTGATCTAATTGAGCACCGTTAGTGTACTTGTTAAATGTACTTATAATTCTTTCCGGATTGTGTTTTCAGCTTCCCTGAAATAAGTCATATTTTGTGTATAGATACTTCTAGTGGGAGATAAAGCAGATATATTCCTTCTAAGGCAATTCCTGTGTTCGCTAATTTTTTTACTTCACAAAGTTTAACTTTGTCGTCGCATGTTTCCTCAAACATATGTAGTATCCAGATCCATGCTTTCTCTTTTAAAGATTTAGAGATGTTACAAACTGGGTTTAGCGAAATCTGTAAAGAGGTCATCTATAAAGTGCAGATTATAGGCCTTTTGATTATGTTTTGGAAGAGTATACATATTCACTTTTATATTTGAAAAGGTTAGGAAAGACCTTTTGCCAGATCAAAGAACGTTTGATGTGCAAAATGAAGTGATATATATTGGTGGCGGGAAAAAACAGTTCTATGCTTCAGTGTGAGAACTCTCTACTTTCAGTCAGTGATCGGTAATCAGTGACATTTCATTTTTGTGTAACTTGCTGTGATGCCTAAGATTTCTGGGGGGAAAAAATCGCATAAGGTTGAGATTGTTCTTAAAAGGCATTTATATACTTAATAATTTTGTATCTTTACATAGAGAAGACAGCTGCTTCTAAAATACCCTGAAACATAGTAGGCTTTTATCAGGCTTTTATCAGTGAGTTACAAGTTTGTTTACTGTTTGTAAAAAATGTGACCCTAGTAGGATAATACTTTCAAAGGTCATTATCTCTTCTGGATGGAATCCTGCTTTGCTTCTCTGTGAAAACTCCCTTTTAAAAGAAATCGGAATGGTTAATACATGGACCATGCTGGAAAACCTGGTAGCTCTTGAGTTGTCTTAGTACTTAGAAGAAAAAATGGCCAATGAGTCTAAGTATAAATTAACAAGAAATTATGATTTAGAAAATAGTAGGAACATATTTTTGATAAAGTAAGTATGTGTCTTGATATGTGTAGACAAGTTAGTACTTTTTTATATAGCTGTCCCCCAAAAAATTCAGGAGTGAATCACCGAATGTAAAAGGAAAATATGCTTAAAATGTTTAATAACTGTGCAGTCCCATTCATCCACTGCATCTTTTTTAGTAGTGGAACCCTTTTTAATATTGCAGAATACTGAAACTGATACAAAACTAATTTGTATAAATTTCCCTATGAATAGATATTAGAACATTGAAATGTAATATGAATATTTTTATATGATAATTGTATGGTTGTGGTGAACTCTTTACTCAAATTTAAATCTTAATACAGTCATTTGGGCCTAAGCTCAAGGCAGGGAGTGGGTGGGGGAAAGGGAATCAGTTTTCTCTATAGCAGCTCCCTTGGTTTGCTCATCCCTAATTAATTTTTCTGCCTGTTCAGCTTCCTAGCAAACCTCATTTTAGTAGAATGTTACTTAGTAACTTTTTAGACACCTTCTTGCTTAAAGTACTAAACTGTTAGCACTATCTTAATGTATTTAATTGAAACAGTTGAAAAGTTTCTAGTTAGTAAGCAACTTTAATGCAAGTGCTGGCAGCTTTTTAATAAACTTGTAAGTAATATGCAATAAATTATTCATGTGATTCTCAATATTATACATATTAAGGGAAAACAATATATTAAATAAAAATAAATTTAATGAATAACTTTAAAAATCTTTCTTGTATTTTTTTTTTAATAAAATTAATAGGTATCTACTGGGTGCCTGTGTTATAACACTGCCATTACTCTACCAATACCCACTTGTGGCAAATTATGTGGACACAAGGAGTTTTTTCCTGAGACCACTGTGTTTCAGCATGGTGGTGAAATATGCTGTTATGGGGGAAGGCATTTGGTCAGAGCAGGTATTACATGACTGGTAGTGTCTTCCCCCCCCCCCCTCCCTTTTTCCTCACCCCTTATTTTTTGACCTCACTTAAGCCAATGATTTTTCCTATAGAACCTCTACGACAGCATATATACCTTATGATTAAGCATTTAAATAGTAAAATTAATTGCAATCTAATATCAGCTGCCTAGCTCACCTTTTTCTAGTTTGTAAGCTCTATGCAGGAGTTTGGTTTTTCCCCTGCTCCCTTTTTTAAAACCTCATCAGCTTCTGTGTGAAGTGGTTCCAACTGTACACATATAAAGTACATCTATTTTACCTGCTTTGGGGTTTTGTAGCATTCAAGTGTTGGTAGCTAAACTGGTTAATTTTCCCCTTATTATAGATGAACTGGTTCTTTAAGGAGTTAACCAGTTTGGACATGTTATACTATCATTTACATTTTTCAAACTACATTGCCAGTTACTCAATACCTTTCTCCATGAAGTCTCCTTTACCAATGGAAATACTTTCCTTAGTAATGGAGAAACAAAGAAAACTATTATTAACTCAGGTGATGATGATGATGATTCCGGATAGTAAAAGTCAATTTAGTTAAGGTAATGCTACTGAAATACCTGGCCTGAGATACAGATGGCATTAAACTCAGGTATTCTTTCCGGTGGGGGAATTTTCGCTTACCCTCCTATGGCAGAAATGATGGGTGGGTCTCAGCATTTCCACTCTCCCTTCCTGCACTGGGCAGCAGATGTTCCTGCATTGAAGAGGCTCAACAGCATGTTAACAATTCCCCAAATTTTTTTGGCAGCTAACTACTGTCGCTTCATACTGGGTCACTGGAGAAGGCTTCTAGGAGTCTTCTACGAGTTGCTTACTCGTTTGGTTGGGAATCCTTCAGGGACAGCTGATTTGGCAGAGAGTACAGTTGCCTGTAACAGAAATGGAAGGAGTCTTTTATTGAAATCAAAGCCTCTTCATTTGAAATTGATAGCAATTATGATACTGGATGCTAGATATTGATAGTGGTAGGGTGTGAGCTCTTAGAATGCAATAGGGAGGGGAAAAAGGAAAAAAATACTGCTATTTGATTAAAAAAATCCCCATAACTATTTAAAAATAAAATATTATTCTGAAAATAAGGAAGGTAGGCTGCAAACAAAGAGCCTATTTGTTTGAGATCTAATGAGTTTAAAATAGTTGCAGATGTTAGATGTGACCTCAAGTCTCTGACTTACTTTTGCACTTCTATAGCCACACTATTTCTGAAAAGAACAAGGAAATTTTATTGGTTTTAAGTGTGTAACATTTGGATTTGTCCTTTAAAAGCCAGCACTGTTTGCACCATCGTTTGCCAAAACTCTGAGAGCTTAAATCAACACTGCACCTGTGTGTTTGTCTTTGCCCTAAGTATGGATGATGAAACACGGGGGCGTACAGCATCATTTGGGAGTGTTATAGTATGCTTTCAGCATTGGTTTCAGGTGGTCTAAGGGTATCGGGACATGGTTTAGTGGGCATGGTGGTATT
>NW_010515529.1:0-28041 GCF_000687285.1 Phaethon lepturus
GAGGGGAGACCTCATCACTCTCTACAGCTGCATGAAGGGGGCTTGCGGTGAGGTGGGTGTTGGTCTCTTCTCCCAAGTAACTAGTGATAGGACGAGAGGAAATGGCCTCCAGTTATGCCAGACGAGGTTTACACTAGATATTAGGAAAAATTTATTTGGGGAGAGTGTGGTCAAGCATTGGAACAGTCTGCCCAGGCAGGGTATGGTTTAGTGGGCGTGGTGGTGTCGGGTTGATGATTGGACTTGATGATCTTAAAGGTCTTTTACAGCCTTAATGGTTCTCTGATGCTGTGATTCTGTCAAAAGGCTTGTAGATGTGCTCAGGTACATGATTTAGTGGTGGAATTGGCAGTGTTGGGTTAACGGTTGTACTTGATGATCTAAAAATCTTCTCCAACCTAAATGATTCTTTGATTCTATGAAATGTGTTTATTCAAAAAGAGCCTTCTCAGTTTTTCAGGAAATTAAATTTCATTCAGATTCTCTGGACTTCCAAGTTCCATTTGTGATTTACTGAGATCAGAACAGAGAAATAGTTCTTCTCATTGTAGGTTTCCTTCTGGATGGAAGTATATTCACTAGACTGGTATTTCTAGAAAGAAAAATAATTTAATCTGCTGAGACATGTTTGATTCAAATACCGATTAGGCTTTTCTCTTTTTTATTCCTATTGTTTAATTGCCCTTATTTCAATATTTATTGAATCTCAGATGTGTGACAGGATTAACACTTCTTTGCCTACGTCCTCCATCTCCGTCTTCCATGACTGAAACGGACAAATAAGCAATTTTGAAAATATTACCAAACAGAAAACTCCACAACTCACCTAAGAAATTTCCAAATCTGGTCAAATTTTGTTTGACAGTGTCAGAATGATATTCATCTTGACTTTTCCTAAAATACACATGATGTTTTTGTGTGTTCTTTGGAAATTTATTTTCTTAAAACATACGGTGCTGTTATTTTTCCAAAATGTGTGTCTTTCATTAAATTTTATTTACAAAGAGCATAAGAGAAGTTGTTTGTCATGGTTTAACCCCAGCCAGCAACTAAGCATCACACAACTGCTCGCTCGACTCACCACCAGTGGATGGGGGAGAGAATCAGAAGAGTAAAAGTGAGAAATCTCATGGATTGAGATAAAGACAGTTTAAGAGGTAAAGCAAAAGCTGTACACACAAGCAAAGTAAAACACGGAATTCATTCACTGCTTCCCATCAGCAGGCAGGTGTTCATCCATCTCCAGGAAAGCAGGGCTCCATCATGCCTAATGGTTATTTGGGAAGATGAAATGCCATAACTCTAGATGTCCCCCCTTTCCTTCTTCTTTCTCCAGTTTTATATATTGACCATGAGATTGTATGGTATGGAATATCTCTTTGGCCAACCTGGGTCAGCTGTCCTGGCTGTGTCCTCTCACAGGGGGACTCCACTCCAGTGCACCCCCCATCTTCTTTCTGGCAGGCAGGTATGAGAAGTTGAACGGTCCTTGACTGCTTAGTAACAGCTGAAAACATCAGTGTGTTATCAACATTATTTTCATCCCAAATCCAACACATAGCCTCACACTAGCTTTTGTGAAGAAACATATCTCTATCCTGGCTGAAATCAGGACAAGGTGGACAAAGCTGATGGTAGCATAGTAATGTTTTTAAAATAAATATGAAGATATGTAGTGTGCCATAGGTCTTTACCATAATATATTAAAAAATCACTCAGGAGAAAGACATGGATATGCAGATATTTTATTCTAGAATAAACATAATTTTGTTCTGGATTCTGTCTCTGATTGTGACTGATATTCTCAGAGAACAATAAAAAAGTATTTATATGTATAGATATTGTCTTCATTTTTGTGTATTAATTTCTTACTATTTTAATTTGTAACTGTTTTGTACACCATCCTTTGGGCTTATATTACATGAACTGATTAAGGTTTTTAACTTCATTTGAAGGCTAACAATCTTTAAGTTTCATTGAAAATCACTTCTAGACAGTTTTAAGGCATTTTCTAGTTTTACACAGGAATTGCAATATTTTATGCTGAATATCTTTACTGTTATAGACCATCTCATCTTACTTTTTCTGTATTGAATAATACTACAATGAATTTTTTTTTTTTTTAGATTGGGTCTGTGTTGTCTTTTCCCAGACACATCTCTTTCTCAGAGCATTATCTGCTCCTGCTACAGCTTTCCTGAAATCATATGGTTAAAATAAAGAAAAAAAAATAAATTCAACATAAGGAGGTACCTAGTGACTTATACAAGCTTAATGTAACCAGAATAATTTATTTACTGTGTTCAAACAGTCCCCAAACTGATGTTGGAACACCTTAATATCAACTTCTGTTCACACAGAGAGTTGCTGAGTGAACAGAAGTTAATTATTATTTCTGACTTCCCAGTTCTGAAACACTTTTTAACTCATGCTAGTGTTGGATATTGTCAACTTAATCTAATGAGCTCATCTAAGTGTGTCATTGAAAACCTAAGTTATTTGTGTCTTCTTCTTCTCCTCTACAGTCATTCTTTTCTAATATATTGAAATTAACTTGGCCATATATTTTTCTTAAATTTCAAAATTGCTGTGCTTCGTTATAATGGAATACATATCAAGGTGCTTTTTTTGCTTTATTTTATTACTTTTTCATCATTTCCCCTTTTTTCTCTGATAAAGGTCAATAGTCACCTAATTTTTATGCAGTCAATTAAGTAGGCAGCTAGAATCTGAATCAGATGTTTAAGAGCTTCTCTGTGTGTTTGTCACAGTGTACGTTTCCTCAGGAGTCTAGAATATCTGTGCAAATGTTCAGTACCTGTGCACAGGGGAATATTAGTTGTGTAACACATGGCTCCTCACACTGCACGCTGTGTGTTTAATTTTGCATCTCTGGGTACGCAGATGCCTCAGAGCTTTACAAAAAGTGTTCTGGTGTTCCCATATGAGTATGTTTCACAGAGATGCAGAGTTAGCAGGAAACCCAGAAAGAAAATTGTACATTTACAAAACCTGGAAGATTGATTACTCTAACCACTTGTCACTTTAAATTCCAGGAAAATTAATATGAAATGTAAAATTCTAATGATGTTGTGATAATGTTGCACAAGCACTATGATTACAAAAAACTCTAAATTGAAAAATGTGGAGTGTTTCTTAAAATAAATATGAGAGTCTTTTTATGATGAAATATGATGTTTTAATTTTGTAAAATTTTTACCAATCAATTTTCAGAGCAAAAGAGTCACTTTTATTTAAATAATTATAAAGAGTTCTTTTTATTTTTCCTGTGTGGTTGGTATGATTTGTCTGTATAAAACTAGATGAGAGTTACATTCAAGAAACATTCCTTTCTTCAGACTGTCTTAGCCAGTTTAGACAATCCTTCTCAGAAAATTGGTGTCTAATTCTCTTATTTATTTCTTGCAAAGTTTACAACATGCATAATGTTATCTGTAATAATGTCTTCATCTGATTTAACAAGCTTTAATGAGAAAGGCAGGCTTTATTGCATAAGCCTCAAAGCCGTTCTAATATTATGCAATATTACTTTCAACAACCAAGACACTGTAACCTTTAGATGTTAGATGGCACACAGCTGTTCAGTCTGCCAATAGCTCAGCTTGTTCACACTTAAGAACTTGTTACTATGATGTCAGGAGAATAAATATCTACATTGCATTTTGCTTGGATGATCAACTTAAGTAATACAAAAGAAAATTGAGATTCACTGTGAAGTGCCTATATTTAATTGTTATTGGCTATTTTCTGTTGTATATACAATAGATAAGCAATTATATTCTGCTCCTTTGTCCACAGCATAAGGGACCTATCTCATGGAGCCCAGCACTTTTCCTTACTGCCTGGGAACATGTGTTTCCTTCCACAAAAAGGTGTGGACATTTTCTCTAGCTTTCTCAGCTTATGCAGAGCACTCTAAGCACAGTAACCCAAATAATCTGGAATTTATCTGAAAACACAGAGAATTATAAGTTTTTCAGTTCTCTCAAATCTGTTCTTATAAAGAATTGTTCAAGAATGAGTTTAAGGGTGAAATTTTAGTCAGGAATTTGATATTCATGACAAAAGCAACTTCTTATTATGCTCTTTGTCCTGTTCCATCAGAGTCAAATACTCCCTTGCTCTCTGTCCTGTCCACAGTTCTTGTTTGGATTATGGGTCTGTGTTGTTCTGATTTGACTTTGAAATTTCCACTTTTGGTTTAAGGAAAAGCTAATCTACTCAAACTTCATATGTTTTTAAATGAACTAAATACATTCCTTAAAATTATTTTCTTATTTCAATTTTACAATATTAATTGGTAATTGTTGGTTATAAAATTTGTGCAGAGATTATTTTGAAAGACCTTGAAAACTGTAATAAGTTTTAAGGTTTTATTGAAGTTCAAAATTAAGTTTTGCCAATGAAATTTCTGCATAAATTATTCATAGAAGACCATAATGCATGAATAATTCAAGCAGCATCTTTAATTAGATGTTAAAAAACCCCTCTGCAGCAGCCTATCATTGCTTTAATGATCTAGAAGCAGATCGAGTTTGAAAAACAAAGAACTTCTGCTCAAAGTCAAATTATCAGGCAATTACTAAACTGCTCATTACAATTGAACTACTATCAATACTGTTTATATCCACAAACATACAGTGCATTATGATGTATAATGCTTATGAAATGCCAATAACATGGAGTCCAAACAATGAGATTTTTAATGAAAATACAGTGCCATTTATAAGCTATTTTTAACGTTGGAAAAAATGAGCCATAAATAATAGGATTTTGAGGCCTAATATTAAGTGATAATAGAATACTGTATATTAGAACACAATAGACATTGTTTTTTTCTATTAATCAACACTTTTAAGTTCTCATAAGAGAAAAAAAGTCCACTTTCTTCACATCTTGGTCCTCATCTCAGGTATTAGAATTTGTTTACTGTTACTATTAAATCTTTCATAAAAAGATAGGAATGGAAGAGTGCTTGAGAGTTCTACAAAACCATCCTGTGCATGGAGCGGTTTGCCAAACATGTCAGATATTTGTCTGAATCTTTCCTGTTCCCTTTAATATTGAATATTGTTTTATCTTTTTAAAGGAGTGTGTCTCAGGTTATAATACTTGTACTACAAAGTTCTGCCTAACAACAAGGTTGTTTCCTCTTAACTAAATTCAAACATATTATCTCTTGCTAGTATGCAAAGAACAATATTTCTTCCTGCTATGCTGGGGTTTTTGTTTGTTTGGTTGTTGTTTGGTTTTGGAGGGTGTTTTTTTGTTTGGTTGTTTTTTTTATTGTTGTTCTTGTTTTATAAAGACTGATATGTCTCAGTTTCTCTTTATTTTAAACTGAAATTTGTAACTTTTTGTTTTCTTGACCTGCAGTTATTTTCTTTCCTTTATCAGTGTGAGTCCTGCACTCATGTACCAGCAAGGATGATTGTCTACTGGGGCTGCAGTTTAGCTCATCAGCCTTAACAAAATACAAACATCTGAGATGCACTGGGTTGTTTTCCATTTTTCAGCTATTCTGAAAAGACTTATGTTCTTATCTAGTTTCATTTTCTATTTAGTACATGCTCCAGATACTGTCTGGTTTACCTTTTTTTTGGTTTAAATAGTAACAAGGAACTTATTGCAGAGTAGTGTATGGATGTAACACAAATCTTTCCTTCTGAATGATCATACTGTTATCGTGCGTTTGTTGAGGGAGTGATAAAATTATGCAATGAAAATGTTTACTGTTCATTTCTGTATAAATAACAAAGTATGAACAAAGTTGGGAAATTCCAGAAAAACAGCTTCTCCAGAAATGAAGTGCTCAAATTCCTTTCACTAGTTGAGAACTACTCTTCAGATAGCTATTATAGTTGTTATTTCAAGATCTTGTTGAAAGGATGGATACCAGAAGAAAAACTTAACAGACAAAGTTTTATGGAATTTTTTACTGTACACTTCTGGGACCATTTTCAATTTACCACCTGCTGCTGAGTAGATACCTCACACTATTAACATCAAGGTCTTGAACCTTCCTTCTGCCATGACAGAGACATTTTAACCTGTGTAGGTTGTTTTATGAAATGTTCCAGCAGTTCTATAGAGCATAGTGCAATCATAAGTCAATAACTTCATAAAAATTGATGTAGAAGATTTCTCAATATCTGTCCCTCTCTATGAAGAAGAATAAATATTATTTGGCTTACAGGTCACAGTCTGTGCTGTCCTCTAAGCACTGGCTGTTGGATCTTTTTTTTTTTTTTTCCCCTTCTTTATGACCCTTAGAAAATTATGTGCTTTATTTCAAAAGTGAAATTAAATCTAATGATAATACTACTAATTAAGTAATATTACTGTTCATAAAATCAAGGGAGGTAGACTGAAGAAAGATTAAAAAAAATTTGCTAGGGACAAGGAAGGAGAGACATTGTTATTTAATGGCCTAAACTGTGATAATGAGATTCCTAAATAGCATTTGGCAGGTATGAGCAGACATTCAGCAAAGTGAAGTTTAATTGCAAGGTCTAAAGCATACACAGAGCTGCTGTTCAGTTCTGAGTTTAAAGATTCCTGTAGCTGCCAGGCTACTGGAGAAAAAAAGTGAAAAAAAAGAAGGTCTAGGATATGAAGTTGAGCGCCATACTTGTAAAGAGTCGTAGGAAGAAAACAGAAAATAAAAATAGGTAACTGAGAAATCTACCAAACCTGTTTTTATTCTATTTTATTTTATGGAAAAGAAATTAAAACAAAAATCAAAACTCTGAAGAAAATCAGTAATTTCTTACAGCCAACTTCTTGGTGTGGCTCAGGGAAAACACAAACACCAACTCTTGTCTTGGTTCTCACTCAAGTACTATTCAGGAATCTTGATTTCATAACTTATTGGCAAATAACTCTTTGTTTTGATTGGAATATTTCAGCATGGATAACTACAATAGAACATCTGTTCCTAACACAGATTTAATCTATTTCTTCTCTGCTTCGATCACTGAATCAGAGACAATTTGGTAATAATTTTGCATATTAAGTACGTGGTTTTTTTTTCTTGCTACCAGCCTTTCTTCAGAGGAAAGTGAGAACCAAATAAATTATAAATTATTAAAGCAATAATAAATACTTATGTTGGTATGAATTTTCAGAAAATGATCAACATTTAGTTTCTTAAATTGAAGCCCAAAAAGTTATACCACTGAATCTGCAGCATTTGTCTTTTGATCATATTTATTCTGTGCCTCACAGAAGTCCAGTTTAGCACTGGGACTTTCTTCCAGGTCTTCTGAACAGTTTTGTTCCAAAACAAGATCCAACTCTTCAGTGTCTCTAATGTTCTGATAGTTCTAGCCTCTCAGCTGAAAAATATTACAAAGCTTTTCATAACTATCAAGGAAAGTAACACCCTGAGTGTTTGACTAGCCATTTTATAGGAAAAGCCTCTTATTTCAAAACAGCCATCAAAATATTCTCAGTAAACTTATCTCCATGGAGAACACACACACTGTGCATACATACACACATATATTTAAATTAAAAAAAAAAATCTCATACCTTCCTGCCTAGAAGGCTTTACTGTTTTCACATTTGGTCATCAAATATTAATATAAGTTGTAGCTCTAAATAAACAGAAAGTTTAGAAAGTATGTACTTCCTTGTAGGTTCAGAAAGTTTAGAAATTTCATTATTTTTATACAAAGACTTGGATCCCAGGGAAGTGTATGATGTATTTAACAGTAAGATGAGAAATGGCGTATTTTACACTAGAATTGGTGTAAACTAGCTGAATTTTTGAAGAATATATCAAAAAGATCAGAATGTCAACACAATGTGAACTGGAACTTGAGAACACATGTTGTCTTAAATGTATCTATTTGGCTCCAGGATCCTCAAGCAAAAGAAGAAAAGGAATAAAAAAGGAAACACACCTCCATTACCTGCTATTTAAGATCTCCTTAACTAATTTCTGAATTGTAGATAATTCTCTAGATAATGCTAACTGTTAAATAAGATGCTACATGTTTTACAGTTTTAAAAAGATGATTATTTACATAGGTTGAAAAGTAATGCTTTTCATCACAAGACAGGATATTAGAATGACCTTGCCCATAAAATCTCTTGCCTCATTTATAATGAGGCCAATACTTTATTCATTCCTATGATTCTACTTTTCTATCAGAAATATTTCTCATTAATGACATACTATGTATATAATTGCTTCAGCTGCAATTTGACTTCTGGCTTTTAAATATTATTTGCATCATGCCCACATGATCCTATTATGCATCTTCTGTAGAGTGTATGGCAAAACAGATGCAAAGCGGTTGTAAAGTCAGGATATTTGTTCCATTTTATAAACCCACTGTTAGCATAGAGCTAGGAAAAGACCTTCTAGTATTTCACTGGTATCTGCTTGAAAGCATCCCATCACTACAGTAAAGGCTTTCCTTTGTGTAGGGCTTGTTTCAGATTATCTTTGATGTGTTGTGAGTTTACTACAGCCTTAATCTTTTGACAGCTTTCTCTCCATGCCTATTCAAAATGGTTATTCTCTCTCATAATGACTGGCAATTTTGTGCAGACTTAGCAGATGAAAGCAAATATCTTTGCTTTAGAAGTAGCTGAAATAGTTTTTCAAATACTGCCCTGAACTTGCAATGTATACAGTATTGTTATTGTCTGAGAGTGTAGTATAAGGGAATTAGTAAAGCTGAAAGAAGACCTAAGGAAAATGCAGAAAAACTATGTATGAAGCATCTAGAAAGTCAAGGAAAGGAGAAAGTGTGGCGCTAGAAAATTACTAGGAGAGATTACACATAATAATCCTTGAGCAATGGGGTAACTGAAAAAGGATAGTGGATTCTGAGGGAGAACAATGAAATCTTTCTGAATAAGTGTTAAAAGGAGTCAATTAATTGAACCCAGGTATATCCTTAAGACCTTATTTTTATTGAGGTACTGGCAAATGTCCTTAAATACGAAATTAGATACAGGTTCACATTATGTGCCTCCCTGGGGATATAATTGGAAATGAGAACCTGTGTATGGATGTAAACTTAACACAATTTATGGACCCAAATGTTGCCTCTGGCTTGTGTCCCATTTGTTCTTTGGAATTTAGATCAGGCTGTTTGGACTGGTTGAAGTTACAGAATAATTTACTATGCACATACTAACATGACCACTTTTAAATAAACTAAGTTCTCTTCATTGCGGATCGGATTACACTAGTTAGCTAGACTTTTGTTGAATAGTATAATTGATCTTCTGGCACTTAAGGTTTTGGTTTAGGAGATGTGCTGGTTTTGGCTGCATAGTAGCTAGTATGGGGCTATGTTTCGAATTTGTGCTGGACACAGTGTTGATAATACAAGGATGTTTTCATTATTGCTGAGCAGTTCTTACATACAGTCAAGGCCTTTTCTGCTTCTCACCCCACCCCACCAGTGAGTAGGCTGGAGATGCACAAGAAGCTGTGAGGGAACATAGCTGGGACAGCTGACCCCAAATGACCAAAGGGTCATTGGGGGGGTAATTCCACAAAGGGTCATTCCTCACTATATCATGTAATGCTCAGCATATAAAGCTGGGGGAATAAGGAAGACAAGGGAGACATTTGGAATTAGGGTGTTCATCTTCCCAAGCAACAGTTATGCGTGATGGAGCCCTGCTTTCCTGGAGATGGCTGAACATCTGCCTGCTGATGGGAAGTGGTGAATTCCTTATTTTGTTTTGCCTGTGTGCACGGTTTTTGCTTTGCTTGCGTGTGCAGCTTTTTCTTTACCTATTAAACTGTCTTTATCTCAACACATCAGCTTTATCACTTTTATTCTTTTGATTCTTTCCCCCATCCTGCTGCAGAGGGATTGAGCGAGCAGCTGTGTGGTGCTTACTTGTCAGCTCAGATTAAACCACAGCACATGATGAGGTTATTCCTTCTGAAGTCTTTTTCCATGCATTCTGTCTCTTGACTTTTTCCTTCTAACCAGATCTGTGTTTCTTTCTTACACAGTCTTCTAGTGCTCCCATCAGTGATGACTGCAGATAACTTGAATTAGCTATGCAGTGAAGCCACAGTGGGCAGTGAATTTGGAAATGCATGAATAAAGCAGCTGTATGATTGCTGCTACCCTTGGAGGATGTAGATGAAACAAAATGGAAAAATTTGTAAAGACTTGATTTAACAGCAGTTTCTGAGTCACTGAGGAATTAGATAATAATATATCATTGATAGGATCAGCAGTAAATTACTATATTGTGATGAGGCAGAGGAAGAAACGTGCAGCTGAAGGATCTCATATAAGCTCAAGTTGTTTTTTTTTTTAAAAAATACAACTCATATTATGTAGTAATTTAACAAATGTGAAATGGGATGGATGTCTGTCCAAAGTACACTCTAAGCGATTGTTTTAGGGAGAAACCAGCAGTACTTCCAATAAGGAATAAAAGCTTCAAGTTCATGGTAACAGAATCAGTGCGCAGGCAACTGTGGCTGGAAGGAATGATGATGGAAAGGGAGGTGTACCAAGGCTTAAATCCTCTCCTTCAGGCTCTCAGTACCTTGTGGTACCCTGAGCCCTTAAAAACTGGAGAAAACAAAACTGAAAGATGTGATTTTGTTATAATAATAAGTAAATATTGGAAAGGTTAGATGAGTGGGGGAAGTAATGACTGCTGATTTTTCAGCTTGTCAAATTTATTTAATTTTATTATTTCATTCTACATGGAAGTTTTCCTGAAGAGGTGGTTCTGGTGCCTCAGTTCTTACACAGCGAATGAGCAATGTCATTTTCCTTGTCTCTGTGGTGTTATACAATGCATAATAAAATCATGTTAACAAAATGTTTTTCTGAGATCATCTTAAAAAAGCACACACAAATTATAAAAACATATAGGTCTTTGTAATGATTTAGCAGAGGGCAGTGTTTGATTGCCACCACTTTGGCACAGCAAAAAAACAGAAATGAAATATTGCCCCATAATATGCCACTCTGCTAGAAAAATACAGGGGAACTAATTTATTTTGCTCCTTGCTCAGCAGGGATGGAATGCAACTAAGGTACAAGATATTCATCAAATTAATTTCTTATGGCAGTTTACTATGTCTTTCAGTCTGTATAATTTGTATTGTTCCTTCTGTATAAGCAGTGAATATAATGTGTAAAAGCATTTGAAATATCTTTATTTACCATATGTGTTAATTACAGTCAATTTATGTGATATGGTATATTTTCTGTCATAAATTCAACATCGTGCCCTGGCAGGCAAAGAAGTAATGGTCTGGGAGGTTATGTTACCATTCTATTATTGTGGTTTTCTCCGTTACTGCTTCTTCCATAATCAGAAACGGTCACAGCTTACAGAAGGAGAATAAATGTGGCATCCGTGTGGGATTTTTGCTCTCTTGATGACTAAAAATCTTTGGCAGAAGTGTGAAAATTTTCTCTGCAGAAAAAATCATTGGCTAAATTTCTCCTTTTTCTTTGCTTCTGTTATGCTCAAAGAAACAATTTTTAATAAGATCCCATTCATTATACAACTGGCATTCTACAATGAACAAATTTCAGCCTGTGATTTACTCTGCCTGTTGAATGGGATTTGAAAGTTTCATTCTGTCTTCAAATGCACCATGACACTTTTAATATTAGTTTTTTTCACCATGATACTTTAATATTAGGTTTTTTTGATATTGTTCTGTCACTCTTTTTGGAAGAAAATGTTCTTCAAATTTCTGACTCTGTGGCCCTGTCACAGTGAGGACTGGCACTGTTTCAAGGTTCTCAGCCATTTTATGGAAATCACAAATCATGGAATCACAGAGTCATTAAGGTTGGAAAAGACCTTTAAGATCATCAAGTCTAACCACCAACCCAACACCAGCATGCCCACTAAACCAAATCCTGAAGTGCCATGTCCACATATTTTTTGAACTGTTCCAGTGATGGTGACTCTACCACCTGCCTGGGCAGCCTGTTCCAATGCTTGACCACACTCTCCCTAGATAATTTTTTCCTAATATCTAGTGTAAACCTTGTCTGGCATAACTGGAGGCCATTTCCTCTCGTCCTATCACTAGTTACTTGGGAGAAGAGACCAACACCCACCTCACCACAAGCCCCCTTCATGCAACTGTAGAGAGTGATGAGGTCTCCCCTCAGCCTCCTTTTCTCCAGACTGAACAACCCCAGTTCCCTCAGCCGCTCCGAGTAAGACTTGTTCTCCAGATGCCTCACCAGCTTCGTTGCCCTTCTTTGGACACGCTCCAGCACCTCAACGTCCTTCTTGTAGTGAGGGGCCCAAAACTGAACACAGTGTTCAACGTGTGGCCTCACCAGTGCTGAGTACAGGAGTACAATCACTTCCCTTCTCCTTCTGGCCACACTATTTCTGATACAGGCCAGGATGCTGTTGGCATTCTTGGCCACCTGGGCACACTGCTGACTCATATTCAGCCAGCTGTCAACCAGCACCCCCAGGTCCTTTTCTGCCAGGCAGCTCTCCAGCCACTCGTCCCCAAGCCTATAGAATTGCATGGGCTTGTTGTGACCCAAGTGCAGGACCCGGCTCTTGGCCTTATTAAACCTCACACAGTTGACCTCAACTCATTGATGCAGCCTGTCCAGATCCCCCTGCAAAGTCCTCCTGCCCTCCAGCAGATCAACACTCCCACCCAACCTGGTGTCATCTGCAAACTTACTGAAAGACCACTCGATCCCCTCATCCAGTTCATCAATAAAGATATTGAACAAGACCGGCCCCAGAACTGAGCCCTGTGGAACACCACTTGTGACTGGCCATCAACTGGATTTAATGCCATTCACCATAAGTCTCTGGGTTCAGCTGTCCAGCCAGTGTTTTACCCTTTAAAGAGTAAACCTCTCTAAGCCATGTGCCAGCAGTTTCTCTAGAAGAATGTTGTGGGAGGCAGTGTCAAAGGCTTTACTAAAGTCCAGGTAGACAACATCCACAGCCTTTCCCTCATCCACTAGGCGGGTCACCTGTCCTAACAGGAGATCATGTTGGTCAAGCAGGACCTGCCTTTCATGAACACAAGCTGGCTGGGCCTGATCCCTTGGTTGTCCTGCACACGCCCTGTGAGCAGCCTCAAGATAAACTGACTTTGGTGTCTGCAGAGTTGTTTCACTCACATATTTTTACTCCTTTCTCTCAGCTGCTGTTGTGCAGCATTTTTTTTACCCTTTCTTAAATATGTTGTCACGGAGATATTACCAACATCACTGATGGGCTCAGCTTTGACCAGTGGCAGGTCTACCTCGGAGCCTTCTGGCACTGGCCCTATTGGACGTGGGGGAAGATTCCAGTATCTTGCCACAGAATCCACCCCTGTAGTCACCCCACTACCAAAACCTTGCCACACAAACTCAATACAGAGACACAAGGCAAAGAAGAAGAGGGAGGAGGTGTTCCAGGAACCAGAGCAGAGATTCCCCTGAAGCCTGTGGTAAAGACCATGGTGAGGCAGACTGTCCCCTGGGGCCCATGGAGGTTAATGGTGGAGCAGATATCCACACTGTTAAGGACAAGCATTGTTAAGGTGCTGGGGACAGACTCTGATGGACAAAAAGTACAGATGTTTGGAGTAGCTGGAATGGGCAGATGCTCCAACATGCACGGAATGTCTGTTGCCTTTGTCAAGCTCAACAACCTTTATGGGACAATATTCTATCCACTGAGGAGCACAGAACAAAAGGCTTGCAATTCTTGTCCCAGAGAGCAGTGGCAGAGAGTACATCAAAAATATGTCTGTATGGCCAACTTTGTATGGTTGTACAGTTTGCCCCAGCTTTGTGCATTTAACTTTATATTTTTCTTACACATCCCACCATAAAAAAACCACAACACAAAACAAACAAATAAAATACCTAGAGTTAGAAAAACACTATAAATCCTTTTCAGTCCCTTTTTTCTATGATGGTATGACTTACTGGCTTCTGATGTCTCTAAGGTTTTAATGAAGGCTCTTAGGGGTTTAATGTTTGAATGGTCTGTCATTAAATATTTAACAAAGCAATGCTTGCATTTGTTCACTTTGTTTCATTATTGTATTATCTTAACTAGTTTAACTGGAAGGTTAAATTAAAGCTAAAATATCTACATAAAATATCATAAAGCATAAAATATCTGCAAAATTTAGATTTATAGAAATGTTTCTGTTATTTCTGAAGATATTCTTCATGTATTTTGAATGTTACCTGTCCCATATTTTAATATTTTTAGTACGTCCTGCCCAGTGAGTAGCTAGTAAAATTACAGAATTGTAAGCTGTCGTGGTTTAGCCCCAGCCGGCAACATGTAGCTGCTCGCTCACTCCCCCTCCCCCAGTGGGACGGGGGAGAGAATTGGAAAAAAAACTCGTGGGTTGAGATAAAAACAGTTTAATAGGACAGAAAGAGAGAAGGAAACAACAATGATAACAACAATAATAATACCAACAAAGGAATGTACAAGGACAAATGATGCCCAATACAGCAATTGCTCACCACCTGGCGACTGATAGCCCGTCCCTGAGCAGCGGTTCCCACTCCCCAGATAACTCTAGTTTATGTACTGGGCATGACGTCGTATGGTAGGGAATATCCCTTTGGCCAGTCTGGTTCAGCTGTCCTGGTTGTGTCCCCTCACAGCTCCCCGTGCACCCCCAGCCTTCTTGCTAGCAGGCCAGTACAAGAAGCTGGACTGTCCTTGACTGCTCAGCAACAACCCAAAACATCAGCACGTTATCAACAGTTTCTCATCCCAAATCCAAAACATAGTCTTACACCAGCTTCTGTGAAGAAAACTAGCTCTATGCTGGCTGAAACCAGGACAAAGCTAAAACAGAACACAATTTTTGTACGATCGTCTTTGTATGTGTCATAACATGTTTCATAAAGTCAGTTAGAATTGATAAACCTATAACTTACATTGCGACAAAGATAAACAAGGAATGAACGTTCAAATAAAAAAAAAAAATTCCAAGCTATTTAACTAATGTAGCTGATGACAAACAAATTCTTTGCTGACAAGCACTTTACTTGTACAGAGTGGTAGTTTACAGTCCAATTACACGAAATACGAAACAGTTACAGATATGGCTTCAAATCCAAATTATTTGTAGACATTAAAATGAGTACTTTCAATATGAAAATTGAATCAATGGCTTTGGTAATCTAGTCCACAGACAACTACCTATCTAACAGGAAACGTAACAAGGGGTATTTTACATTCTCACCACAAAGAAACCAAAACCAGAATGCAAACTGTTTCTTGTGTCTAAAGATACTGATTGGTCAGACCCAGTGTCAGATA
This sequence comes from Phaethon lepturus, assembly GCF_000687285.1. Lineage (NCBI taxonomy): Eukaryota > Metazoa > Chordata > Aves > Phaethontiformes > Phaethontidae > Phaethon > Phaethon lepturus. The sequence goes on from NW_010515529.1 coordinate 15,310, forward strand.
TAATAATCTTAGGAAGTTACATAACCTCTGGCTGTGCTGTATAAATGCTCCGTACATAGTACTTCAATCTCTAGAGCTGTCAATCTCACTTCTTTTATTCTCCAGCACTAAAATGAAGAGAAAATGTCATTTTTCCTAAAACAGCTATGGTACAGTATTGTTCTTAATGACATTGTATAGTTGCTGGAGATATAATAAACCTTCTCCGTTCCTGACAAAAGCTTACTTTTGAGGAAAGTACATTCCAGTGAAACAGAAAATCAGATTTGAAAAAAACAAAGGTAAAACCAGTAAAATATGCAAAACAGAAGAAAAGACAATTTACTTGAATACCTAAAATTACTTTTAAAAGGAAATACTGTCAGGTTGAAAGCTACACTTAGGAATTTTTAAAAACTGTTTCTCTTCTCCTGTTAAATGGATACTTTCAGTGTCAGTTATCATTTTCCAAAACTCTTTTAGCCACTCAAATTTTATCCAAAAGTCATATCAGCAAGAGATTCAAATGATTTGTGTGGTGATCCTGAGCAGAACACCATTGTCTACATGGTGAAGTTAGGCATCCACAATACAGTTAACCTGAGTATGCCCAGGCCAGTGCTTTGCTGCATGGGACTGCACATCCAGTGTGACCTTCAGTCTGTGTTCTGCTGCACAAACCCCTTGGCTACAGGATAACCTCAGCCACCTTACAGCAACAGAGGAGACTGCAGGCAGCTTTCACTCATTACAAGTGATAATGCAATCAGTGTGGCATTGCCTTTATCTAAAAGTGCATTAAAAAGTTCTTGTAAGGACATAATTTCTCTTTAACCGTACAAATGATGAGTAGAGTTGTACCATTGAAATCTTATAATAGCTTGAATGAACAAAACGGGAAAATCTCTGTTATGGAAAAGTTCTGCATGGAATGCAGCATGTGGGTCAGAGTCTGTTCGATGTTACACTGTTCTGGGGGTCCAAGAATCTAAAGGTACATAAGATTATCTGTGCTATTCTCTTACACTGTTAGCAGTAATAAAAAGCATTTTAAATTATAACTTACTGAGTCTAAGTGCCTTTCTTACTGGGACCATAATGAACTAGCTTTTCCAAGTGCAAAACAACCCACTAGATCAAAGAATATACTACTTGTCAATACATTTAATTTTTTTTAATCCAATGTCCTTCTATGTTTAAAAGTCTTATCAATTAATAACTAAAAATCCACTCTCAATTTCAGATGCCTCTACAGAATCACAGAATCATTAAGGTTGGAAAAGTCTTTTAAGATCATCAAGTCCAACCATCAACCCAACACCAGCATGCCCACTAATCCATGTCCTGAAGTGCCACGTCCACACATTTTTTGAACACTTCCAGTGATGGTGACTCCACCACCTGCCTGGGCAACCTCTTCCAATGCTTGACCACTCTCTCCGTAAAGCAATTTTTCCTAATATCTAGTCTAAACATCCCCTGGTGCAGGTTGACACCATTTCTTCTCCTTCTATCTCACTGCTTTATTGCATCTCTGGTTTGTTCTTGAAACTCCAGTCATTGAAACCATATAATTGCCTTTATAAAATACTAAAAAAAGCTGAATATCAGATTAAAATATGTGCCGGTGAAGTGCTAGTTACTTGGGAGAAGAGACCAACACCCACCTCACCACAAGCCCCCTTTCAGGTAGCTGTAGAGAGCAATGAGGTCTCCCCTCAGCCTCCTCTTCTCCAGACTGAACAACTAGAGTACATGCTCTAGAGCCACTAAAAGCTTTTTTTTTTCCACTGACAACAATTACATTCAACCTTTCATGTAGCTACTATTCCTCTCACCTGTACCATCTATATTCTGGAAACCATGACACAATGTCTGTCTTGTGTCACTACTTATTCTAACATAACACATTTTCTGTCATCTGCTGATATTTCCTTTCCCTAATGATGACCAACCATCAAGTTTATGCAGGTTTTTTTTCCAGAATACAAAATGATTATTTTATTGACTTTAATACAGTGTACATAACTGTTCAATGCTGGCAGGTGAGGGCTCAGGTAGCTTGTGGTGTAGTGTAGGAATTAAGGACACTTACCAAGAGTAAAGGAGGAAATGGACTAATCATAAATTACTAAAACATTAGGCAGCAATATCCCCAACACTTTTAGTATTGCTTGATTTCAGTTGTGTTATGTGTTGTACCATGTCTTGCTAGAGGAAACAGTTTTCACTTCAGATGAGCTCTCATCTATATTTTAAGTCAGCAATGTATTAACATAATGAATATTGTATTAGTATAAAAAAGGATGTGATGTTGGCATGTACTGTTTAAACTGTTTTACTCAATAAATTTAGTAAAATAAATTTATGATCTTAAACTGGTCATCAGAATTCACATTGAAATATGTCCTGGTTTTGGCTGGGATAGAACTAATTCTCTTACTGATAGCTGGTATAGTTCTGTCTTTTGGATTTGGGATGAAAATACTGTTGATAACTGTCCTGGTTTCAGCCAGGATAGAGTTAATTTTCTTCATAGAAGCTAGTGTGAGGTTATGTTTTGGATTTGGGATGAGAAAACATTGATAACATGCTGATGTTTTCAGTTGTTGCTAAGACAGTCAAGGACAGTCCAGCTTCTCATGCTGGCCTGCTAGCAAGAAGGCTGGGGATGCATAGGAAGCTGGGAGGGGACCCAGCCAGGACAGCTGACCCAAACTGGTCTAAGAGATATTCCATACCATATTACATCATGCTTGGTATATAAAGTTGGGACAAAGAAGAAGGAAGTGGGAGAGGAACGTTCAGAGTTATGGTGTCTGCCTTCCCAAGAAACCATTACATGTGATGGAGCCCTGCTTCCCTGGAGATGGCTGAACACCTGCCTGCCCATGGGCAGTAGGGAATGAATTCCTTGTTTTTCTCTGCTTGCGTGTGTGGCTTTTGCTTTATCTATTAAAGTGTCTTTATCGCAGACCATGAGTTTTCTCACTTTTACCCTTATGATTCTCTCCCCTGCCCCACCGTGGGGGAGTGAGCAAGTGGCTGCATGGTGCTTAGTTGCTGGTTGGGGTTAACAAGGACAATGACATACTAAAGTTTTGGTTGTTGCTAAGCAGTGAAGGACTTTTCAGCTTCCCATGCTCTGGCCTGGGAAGGCAGGGGGTACACAGAAGCTGGGAGAGCACAGCTGGCTCAAACTAGCCAAAAGGATATTCCATATCATATGATGTCAAGCTTAATATATAAGCTAGGGGAGTTGGCTGGGGAGGTGCCATGGCTCAGGAGTTAACTGACCATCAGTTAGCAGGTGGTGAGCTGTGCATCACTTGTTTTGTATATTCTTTTATTATTGTTGTTGATATTATTATTCTCTTTTTTTCTGTCTTATTAAGCAGTCTTTACCTCAACACACAAATTCTACCTTTTTTCAGATTCTCTTCCCCATGCCGTTGGGGGTGGTGGTGGTAAGTGAATGGCTGTGCCGTTGTTTTAGCTACCTGTCGTGTTAAATCCCAACAAAATAATAGGGATGCTTTTAACCTTTACAATTTGCATTCACTTTCTGAAATTCCTGAACAGACTATTCAGAAGCTCCTGTGTACTATGATTACACCTAAATAAGATCTCTAGTTGGTGACACACTGATTTTTCAGGTTTTGAAATCAGCTTTGCTTCAAAGAATAGTTTCAGAAAAAATAATATTGCATGTGAACCAGTCTAAGAAGATATGTTCTTCATTAGATATATACTAGTGAAACTGAAACTTCAGACCGATCATGAGTTTACTCTTTTCTTGTAAGTGCTTGGAATAATCATGATCATATTTATAGAGTGGTAGTCTCTTGTATCCAGAAAGTAATTGAGGTTTGTGTAAGGACTTAATCAGGTGTGCTGGAATCAAGCTCTCCACTACACAAAAGACATGTTAAAATGTTATCTTACTGTGATACTACTTGAATGTGAGAACAGGATATGGTGCAGAAGAAAACAGGATATGGTGCAGAAGAAATATCCACTAACTGGAAAAACTTGCTTGTTCTCCTTCAGATAAGATAGATGTGCGAAGATGATCAGGAATGAGATCTTGCAGCCTGCTGGCTTTCTGCACATTGAGAATGGACAACAAGTGCACTGATGTGAAGGTCCAGCTGCTGCAGGCTGCGTTCGCAGATTGAATGGACACTGCCAGCTCCCAAGCAGCTACTCTGGTGAGTTGAAGGAAGCTGCTTGGAAAGAGCCCAAAACTTCCCTAAAGACATTTTTTACTGAGGCTAACATACTCCTTTGAACTGTTAGACACAAATTTGGACTTGTGACTAAAACAGTATTGATAACACGCCAATATTTCAGCTATTGCTGAACAGTGTTTGCACAGCACTGAATCCTTCTTGATTTCTCAGCATGGCAGCAACTGAGTATCAAAGTGAGTGATAATATAGACCTGTTCAAAACATATTAGGAAAATGATGTGCTATTGATCTTCCTCAATATTTCAAGTGATGGTGAGACCTTATTTTATGTTCATAGATGTCGTGGTTTAACCCCAGCCAGCAGCTAAACACCATGCAGACTCCCACTCAGTCCCCCACAGTGGGACAGGGGAAAGTATTGGAAGAGTAAAAGTGAGAAAATTCATGGCTTGAGATAAAGACAGAAGGACATTGAGGTGCTGGAGCATGTCTAAAGAAGGGCAAAGAAGCTGGTAAGGGGTCTGGAGCACAAGTCTTATGAGGAGCGGCTGAGGGAACTGGGGTTGTTTAGTCTGGAGAAGAGGAGGCTGACGGGAGACCTTATCGCTCTCTACAGCTACCTGAAAGGGGGCTTGTGGTGAGGTGGGTGTTGGTCTCTTCTCCCAAGTAACTAGCAATAGGACGAGAGGAAATGGCCTCAAGCTGTACCAGGGGATGTTTAGATTAGGTATTAGGAAAAATTGCTTTACTGGGAGAGTGGTCAAGCATTGGAACAGGCTGCTCAGGGAGGTGGTGGAGTCACCATTGCTGGAGGTATTAAAAAAATGTGTGGACGTGGCACTTCAGGACATGGATGAGTGGGCATGGTGTTGTTGGGTTGATGGTTGGACATGATGATCTTAAAGGTCTTTTCCAACCTTAATTATTCTGTGATTCTGTAACAGGTAAAGCAAAAGACACGCATGCAAGCAGGTCAAAACAAGGAATTCATTCACTACTTCCCATTGGCAGGATCTGTTTGGCCAGCCTGGGCCAGCTGTCCTCGCTGTGTCCCCTCCCAGCTTCCTGTGCACTCCCTGCCTTCTCACTGTCAAGACAGCATGAAAAGCTGGACAACTATCAATATTTCCTCATCCCAAATCCTAAACATAGCCCCACACTAGTTTCTGTGAAGAAAATTACGTTTACCCCAGCTAAAACCAGGACAATAAGCCAATGATATTACACAAATATATGCTGAACTTAAGACACTGCCACCACAGCTGTCAGCCTTGACTACTTATGGCAGTTACAATAATTTTGACTATGGTGGCTTCACTCCGACCAGCATCTAACCACCCATTCAGTCGCTCCCCGCTTCTCCCAGCAGGGTCAGGAAGAGAGTTGGAAATAGAAACATGAGAAAAACTCAGGGGTTGAGATAAAGACAGTTTTGTAAGTGAAGAATAGAGGGAAAAATTCCCTGAAACAAATGAGTGGTTCAAAGGCAGTCACTGACCCCATTGCAGCAGCAGACTGATGCCCATCCAATCTGCACACAAAGGCTACTTTGGAAGAAGTTCCACTCAGTTGTTATTGCTGAGCATGATATTATGGCATGGAATATCCTTTTGGTTCAGCTGTCCCAGCTCTGTCTCTCACAACGTTTTGCCCACTCCTAGCCTGAGGGACAGTGTGAAAAATCAAGAAAGACTCAGTGCTGTGTGAACACTGTTCAGCAATAGCTGAAATATTGGTGTGTTATCAAAACTGTTTTAGTCACAAATCCAAAACACAGCACTGTATGAGCTAATAAAAAGAAAATTAACTCTATCCCATTCAGACAGTACAGTAATTTAAGTTCCCATTTGTAATGTGTTTCGTTTAAACTACTTTCACACATGACCAAGAACATGTCAGAGATACTGGAGTTTTAAAATTTTTTGAATGGTTTAACAGTCCTGATTGAAAATGGCAACTTGTGTTGGTTTCATATATCTGGATTTTCCCAGTGCATTTGATGTAACTTCACAATGAATTTTTATTAAAGTATCCAGAAGACATAGAATTAACAGAATTAAGATGACAAATTTTATAAAGATTAAAAACTTGATATGAAACAACAATAAAGAGAAACCATTAATTAGGAGAAGATATGAACAATTATATTTTTATTACTCACATGCTCTGTGTTTCAAATGTGTTCAGAGAAAAATAGATAACTATTTTATCCACAGTGACATTCTGGTAGTCTCTTTTAGATTCCATTCACACCAACTCTTTTTTTTTTTTTTTTTTGTGATTCTTCTCTATAAGGTTATTGACCTTGGGTTTTTTTGTAATTGAGTTAGTGAATTTCTTCAAAACTGCCGAAAGTTTAGTAAATGTGAACACAAATTTGCTGGGTTTGCTTACTTGCCTATTATACCTATTTATTAGCAGTACTAGTAATACTTGAAAAATTATTATACAGTGACAAACACAGTCTATTATGTATATGTCACAATAAAAGACCCTAATATTTAGATAAATACTTGTTTTCCTTACGCTTTCAGTAAAGTCTGTGGTTTCAGAAAGCTGAAGCACCTGTCTGTGACAAATTTACTTGAAAGGGCAGGTAGTTAAGATTGCTATTACATGGACATATTTGTTTATCTTCTCAGATATGCCAGAAGTGACCTTTTTGACATTCCTGTTGCATGTTTTATCAAAGAACACTGTCTCGACTCTTACGAGATCTTGCTCATAAGTACAGGCTAGAAGAACTCAAAGCTTTGTACAGATTGATGACATTTAGTTTCCTAAGGCTCAAAAGTCTGACAGCCTAGCATTGTGTGAACCTGAAGGAGACTTGTACCAGGGAACTGAGGATACACAGAATAAGTCCTGTGATGTTGGAGCATGCTCATAACAACATTTATCATCTTTTGAAGTAAGCATTTGCTAAAATTTGTAAATCTTTGAGAAAAGAATCTTCTGAGACTTTTAACTTAGAACTTTTTTCTTTTTTTTCCTGCCAAAACATAAAGTAAAAATATTTTTAATGACTAAAATGAAAACCCTGCATTTTTTCAACATTTCTCAAAAGATAATGATCATTTTTTAATTGGATGTATGTAATTCCACCAACATTAAGTAGTTTCATTGAGGAAACTCAAGGACAGTCCTTGCCCCAAAGCACAAAAGCATCAGAATTCTTTAGAGAGTGAGGGTTTTTTTAATATCTCTTACTACTATCTTCTGGCTTAGGCTTTTTAAATAGCTGATTTTTTTTTTTTAATGCAGAAATGGTTCATTTAGAGCCAATCACTTAACACAAAAACATTTGGAGGAGAGGTAAGATCCTGACACAGTTACAGATAACAGAAAAAAAACCCACAACAATAATGGCAAATTCTCATCAACATTGTTTTTTTGCTGAGCTGATCAGCATTGCCTGTGTTATCACCTAGCTCTTTTATTCTTAAATACAAAATTAATGTCAGATGGGTTTGAAGAATTAAACTTCAAAATAAAAAAAAGCTAACAAACAAAATAGACTCTATGACACATGACAAAAGTACTCAAGGAAATCATATTCATGTAAGCTAAATCTTTAGATGATTGTTTCTCTCCACATATAACCAGTAGATTATGCCTACTGCACTGTGAGTTGAAAGACAACTTTTTGTACTGTTATGGCTCTCTGTTTGTAATAGGCTATTTTTAACAATAATAGTTGTTATGTCACCGACAGAGACTTTTCTTTGCTTACTTCTTTACTAATGCAGCCTGTTTTTTGGGTGTATGCCTGCAGTGTCTTAAAACATAAAGAGTTCCCCATAGCTTGAATGAGAGAGCACGGATAAGAATGCCAGTATTAAATTTAATCCAAGAATTTGAGGTAATCACAGTGATATAATTTTTTAAATTTACCTTACATATTCTGCTTTCTGAATTTCTGGGACGCCAGTAAGATTACTTCATTCAGATGTTGTCATAAGGTCAGAAAGGGAACTCACATTGTGTTGTTGGTGCACAATAGCTGTTTTTCTTGCTATTTGACTTTGAGCCAATAGACTTTATATGTCCCTTTTTCTGCTCCATTGCCCATTTACACATTTTAATTTCTATAGGATCACTTTAAAATTTAAAGAATTAAATAGATGCATATCCCTCATCACCGTATTCCACTCCATTGCCTTCTTATTATCATACTAATTGATTACTTGTTGGGTATATAACTGAAGCAAAGCACGATAATAGTTCATCTCCTTCTTTCATATAACATGCAAATTAGGGCAATAAAACATATTTCACCATATCAGAATCAGTCTTTAAAGAGATAGTGAAATGTGCTAGCCTCTTTCACCTTCACAGAGATGGATTTAATCTATTGTTACACAATATAGAGAAACCATATTCAGAGACAACAGAAATTCTCTCACCAAATTAATGTATTTTTATCATATTTTAAAATATACATTAAAAAAAACCTTTTGGTGTTGTATGACGTCTCAATTTTCCCTGTATAGTCAGTCTTTAGTCCTTTTGTTGAGGTATCATCTGGATGACAATTAGTATCAGTTTCATTACTCTAAAAATTTCCCATATATGGGTTACCAGCACTGCAGATATACTTGGCTCATTCATTAGCTCCACAAAGGTCAGGAAACATTATGCCTGAAGAGTCAGTAAGCAATGACAGGTTTGGTCAAACTCAAACATATGACACAGCATAGGAATCTGTGACTTAATAAAGAAAGTGTATGCCCACTTACTAGCAACTTGTGTTCTTTGTTTGCCTAAAAAAGTGTCAGCCACCAGGTGAAAGAGTCAACCCAATGTTTCAAAGAACATAGTTCTGTGACTTGCTGCTGTGTTTCATTGAGGAAAAGACTCCTGTCTAAACAGAACTGGAATTTCACTTTATTTTTTGTGAGAGTTTTATTTTAACTCTCCTCTACACTGGTAAAAAATTATGTAATCTGAAATCAGGTAACCATTGGGAAGAATAAATAATATCCTATGGAAATTATATCAATATTGAAAACATTAGAGTTCTGGCTTGATTTTTTAATTAACCAAATGAATCTGAAATAAGCTAACCAGTCTCCCAGCAAAGATACTGAAGAAAGAAAATTGTTTGAAAAATACTGAGGCAAATTGTTCCTATTAATTTTTGATCCAGAGTGGATTTGTTTTCATTAGGAAAGCAAAATAAATTATAAGTTCTTATTGTTAGGAGATTTTTAGAATTAACCCACCAAAAAAGCTTACCATGCAATGGAGTCTTAAATGCTTGCAGAAATCATCAGCCTTTGCAACAGGGTGATATCTGAATAACACAGAATCACACAGAATCATTAAGGTTGGAAAAACTTTGTTTTAAGAAAAATGTAATAGATCAAAATGTACTGGCAAAGTTTTCCCAGACCACTAATTTATGCAGTGATTTTGTAAAATTACTTGACATTTTAACTTCTGTTTTCAGAATACATTCACAGACTCTTCACCAGTTTTTGACAAGAGATTGTGAGTGTAAGGGATGTTCCTCTGTCTTACCAAAACTTGTGGCTCATTATAAATATAACTAACCTTAAAGAGGAAAATAACATTTTCATAGTACTATAAAGAATTGAAAGATAAGAAAATGGGAAAAAAAATTACAGGTACTAGAATGCATGCAAATATTTTATTAGAAAAAATATACTTGGGACATATGTCTACAAAATAAGAATGGACATTAGATAAAGAAATATGTTATCTCCCATATTAATTATTTGGGGACCAAATCATTGAAAATCTATCCATTCTGTTGTAGTACATGTCTATTGCAACCGCCTATCTAGATTTCTGTCTTTCACATTTTATGCATACAACCTCTATCATTTTCTCTGGGTCCTGAGTTGTGTATTTTAGAGGGTTTCCAATTTTGAGAACATTTGTTAGAATATGACCTTCAACTATTTTTTATGAATGTGTACATTTTTGAGCATGCAGTTCTGCAAAATATAGAAGGAAGAAACAATTGATAAAAGCTGGACTTAATAATAAAAATATCAGGGAAGAAGCTTACAGTACAGTATACCTCCTCAACAGGTGGTGTCCAATTTGATCATCACTTCAAATTTTTAGAAAGAAGAGAGCTTTCTAGGCCCTTTTTTCTGCTCATTTTTAACACTGGTCGTTAAGATGTATGCAACCTGCATCAATCATAGGGTCAAGGGCTATACCTCCTCTCTATCCCAACACCAAATGTACTTGCAGGCTTGAAACCTGACCTGTTATGTCTATAACCATATCCTATGGTTATGTCTCCCACCAGTAATAATCACTTTGGCAATCTGCTGTCGCCACTGACCACACTTCTGTGGCAGATTTTTGGCACACCCCAGCGCAGTAACTGCCAATTACTGAGGTGCTGGAATTAAAAGATTCTTAGCATAGCAAGTTGACAAATGCAAGCTATTTCAGTAATGTGGCAAATTTATTTTCTTTTGAAATTGCTGAAAACACACTGTTTTAACCTGAAAACATCTCCCAAACACACATTGAAGACCAGGTAAACAAAATTTAATATTCCTCCAAAGAAGAGAATTACAATATTTATTTCTATGGGAAATACTAGCTTTATCATTTTTAACAGCTGTTAGCAGTCTAACTACAGGGCTTATGCTAGCTCTTTTTTCTCTCTCAAAGTACATACATACATATTTTCAAGATTATATTTATAATTATCTGCTGTTTATGTCTGTTTCCCAGTGTGTCCTCTCACTTTTCACTGTAATAGCACTTAAAATTAATTGAACACTTTTGCTGTCAGTTGCTGTAGGAGTACATGAGAGGATACATTTGGTTGCCTTTGGTCTAACTTTGCTATTCACTGCTTTCACAGATCAGACAAAACATGAAATTGAAATTAAAGTTACATGATTTAACTTATCATACAAGTGTTAAGGAGCTTGTATCTTTCTGCCTAAAATATATTTTTTTAAGATATAGAGTAAAAGGAATACCTAAAAATATTGCTTCCTATTATCTAAAAGAAGAAAATGAAAGAATTAACCAATTATTTTAATTATAGTTCTAGATAAAATACTAAATCAGATACTGGTATCTTAAAAATACATTTGACTCATGATTTTGTTCCTGTGAAATTGCTATTTCAGGATTCGTGTAGACATTTATTCTCTAACCTTCACTATCCATGAACAAATAAAAACTTGTACTAAAATTTACTTCAGATGCAGTATCTTTATCAAAGGTATTCAGTAACAGTGAGACCATAGTACTAGAAATTTGTTAGAGATTCTGCTCGTTTTCATTGTCCTGTAAATAGCTATAACATGGTAAAATAACTCAGGATATTTTAACTTCCTTAAACCTGTAGGTGTAGTTTGACTTTTTTGTCAAAAAAAACCACTTTAATACTATTTGACCATCTTCAGGTGTTTTTCCCAGTGTGTGCTGCTTTTCTCCATGGGTTTCCTTATGTTACAACTTAAAACCAATACTTTAATTACAGCTGTATTTACTAATCTAACTTTCTTCTTAATAAGAGACCAAAAGTTGTCCACACCTGTGATGGTAGAGAGCCCCTGGGAAAAACAGTGGTTGTGGAGAGACCCAACAGCAGTACAGCAAAATAGTTGTTCTGCTGGTAACTTTGGAAGTACTTTGTGCAAGAAGACCTGAAGTTGTCCAATGGGCTAAATGAGCAGGTGCCCACAATGAATCTTTGAAGGGTGAATTCATCCCATAAAATGCTAATATAGAGCATGAGGAGAATCAAGTCAGGAAAGGGACACACTTCCTTTCTACATGATACAAACTAGAAATTTAAAAAAGAATATAAATTCAGAAGTGGTAGTTTCACTTTCATCACAAAGCCAAAGCATGACTATGGCCTTGTTGGCTATGTCTAGCAGTAAAGGACAATCAAATGCACTTATATTTCATTCTGTTTTCTCCATTCAAAAATATAGTAGGAATTAACAGGAAGATACCGTGTTCATTCTCAATATTACTTTATGCTTTACTATCACTTTTTTGGCAAACTGAGTAGTTTGGAACCATTTTCATTCTAAGATGTGTCAGAGTGTTTTGAAGACTGTATTGCATTACACTGAATCATGATGCTGCTGTAAAGTGGCTGACGTTGTGTTTACTTCCCTTATGGACTTTTCCCACATTAATGAATATTTTTAGAAGTAGTTACATTTTTCAGGCATATTTGTGGACAGGTAATTCTCTTCTTGTTTAAGCAAGGAAATTTGTAAACACAGTTGTAACATTTCTTTTTAGTTGTATGATTTGATTCTGGTTGTTCTGATCTAAATTATTGTGTGGTACATGTTCTATGATTTTCAGATTCATAAAAATAAATAACTAAATAACTAAATAAATATATAAATATACAAATAGATAAATAGATACATAGATAAATAAATAAATACACATAGTTATGCTGGCTTCCTAGCGCCCTACCAGAGCTTCATTATTCACTCTCAATCTACATTCCTTTACAGCAGAATGCTAATCTGAGTTCTTTATACACTGATTGAACTTTATTGAACTGTTATTTATGATCAGGTTAAAT